>NC_061101.1:31562198-31563741 GCF_015104395.2 Macrobrachium nipponense
TGAAATTGCGCAAATTTTCATATCTAAACTCTATGAATTGCCTAATATGAAACGGAGCAAATATTCCGAGAATGGAACGTACATATTTCGGAGATTTGTGGCGGAGAATCCGGGCGCGGAGGGAAGGAAAGATTTTTTTTTAAATTCTCCATAAATCTAAGTATTTGCTAGAGACTTCGAATTTGTTTCAAGAAGAAGATAAATGACTGAATATTATTACTGTAAGAGTTTTAGCTTACAATTGCGTTTTTTTTCGACCATTTCGGTAGAGTCAAAGTGACCGAACGTGGTGGTTTTTTTTTTTTCTATTTATCATGATTTATATGCAAATATTTCAAAAATGAGAAAAGCTACAACCTTCAATTATTTTTTTGTTGTATTCTACATAAAATTGTGCACATTTTCATATATTAAACTTTATGTAACGGCTAATTTAAAATGGTGCAAACATTACCACAATCGCACATATGATATTTTTGGAAGAGTTACCGCGCGGACGTAAAGAAAATGTTATTTTTTCATAAATTCACCATAAATCGAAATATTGTGCTAGAGACTTCCAATTTGTTGCAAAATGAAGGTAAATGCTTGAATATTACTAGAATATAAGCGTTTTAGCTTACAATTGCGTTTTTCGACCATTTCGGTAGAGTCAAAGTTGACCGAAGGTTGAAATTTTGGCAATTATCATTTTTTATATGAAAATATCTCAAAACTGATAAAAGCTACAACCATGGGTTGTTTTTAGTTGTATTGTGCATGAGATTGCACACATTTCCATATATAAAACTTTATATAACGGCTAATTTTAAAATGGTGCAAACATTACCACAATCGCATGTATGATTTTTTTCGGAAGAGTTACCGCGCGGACGTAAGGAAAAAGTTTTTACATAAATTCACCATAAATCGAAATATTGTGCTAGAGACTTCCAATTAGTTGCAAAATTAAGGTAAATGATTGAATATTACTAGAATATAAGCGTTTTAGCTTACAATTGCGTTTTTTGACCATTTCGGTAGAGTCAAAGTTGAACGAAGGTTGAAATTTTGGCAATTATAGTTATTTATATGAAAATATCTCAAAACTGATAAAAGCTACAATCATGAGTATTTTATTGTTGTATTCTACATAAAAATGTGCACATTTTCATATATAATACTTCATGTAACGGCTAATTTACAATGGTACAAAAATTATGTCAAAGTGACGAAATAATTTCCGAGATGTGTCACAGATACTTTTTAGGGCGGCAAGAAAGAAATTCGCGCTTGCGCGCCTGCGTAACGATTGTAAACAAAACAACACCTTGATCCGTGAACTCCCAGCATCCCCCACAGGCGCGTGATTCAAGAGTTTTCGGCTGGTAGGCCTAAAAGTATTTTTCCGCGGAATTTTTAAAAAAACTTTGTAAGTCGACGTAAAATATGTCTAGTCGGCACACGGGAACGGACAAAAAAATGTCGACGTAAAATACGTCCAGTCGGACGTAAGAGTGTTAATGTGCTTCTGGCACTGATAACCAACAAACTCAGTGCATTA
>NC_061101.1:31564241-31591741 GCF_015104395.2 Macrobrachium nipponense
TAATGCACTGAGTTTTGGTTATCAGTGCCAGAAGCACCATTAACAACCCTCTTACGCCGACTGGACGTATTTTACGTCGACATTTTTGTTTTTTGTCTCCGTGGTGTCGAATAGACGTATTTTTACGTCGAACTTACAAAAGTTTTTTTTTAAATTTGCGGGGAAAAATACTTATAGTCCTACCAGCCTAAAACTTTTTGTAATCATGCGCCTTGGGGGATGCTGGGAGTTCACGGTATCAAGGTGTTGTTTTTGTTTACAATCGTTACGCAGGCGCGCAAGCGCGAATTTCTTTCTTGCCGCCCTAAAAAGTATCTGTGACACATCTCGGAAATTATTTCGTCACTTTGACCTAATTTTTGTACCATTGTAAATTAGCCGCCTTACATGAAGTATTATATATGAAAATGTGCACATTTTTATGTTTTATGTAGAATACAACAATAAAATACTCATGATTGTAGCTTTTATCAGTTTTGAGATATTTTCATATAAATACTATAATTGCCAAAATTTCAACCTTCGTCACCTTTGACTCTACCGAAACTGGTCAAAAACGCAATTGTAAGCTAAAAACGCTTATATTCTAGTAATATTCAATCATTTACCTTAATTTGCAACTAATTGGAAGTCTCTAGCACAATATTTCGATTATGGTGAATTTATGTAAAAAACTTTTTCCTTACGTCCACCCGCGAGTAACTCTTCCAAAAAAAATCATACATACGATTGTGGTAATGTTTGCACCATTTTAAAATTAGCCATTATATAAAGTTTTATATATGGAAATGTGTGCAATCTTCATGCACAATACAACTAAAAACAACCCATGGTTGTAGCTTTTCTTTTATCAGTTTTGAGATATTTTCATATAAAAAATGATAATTGCCAAATTTTCAACCTTCGGTCAACTTTGACTCTACCGAAAATGGTCGAAAAACGCAATTGTAAGCTAAAACGCTTATATTCTAGTAATATTCAAGCACTTTACCTTCATTTTGCAACAAATGGCAGTCTCTAGCACAATATTTCGATTTATGGTGAATTTATGAAAAAAATAACATTTTCTTTACGTTATCCGCTCGGTAACTCTTCCAAAAAATCATATGTGCGATTGTGGTAATGTTTGCACCATTTTAAATTAGCCGTTACATAAAAGTTTAATATATGAAAATGAGCACAATTTTATGTAGAATACAACAACAAAAAAAAAAATTGAAGATTGTAGCTTTTTTTCTCATTTTTGAAATATTTGCATATAAATCATGATAAATAGAAAAAAAAACACGTTCGGTCAACTTTGACTCCTACCGAAATGGTCGAAAAACGCAATGGTAAGCTAAACTCTTACAGTCTAGTAATATTCAGTCATTTATCTTCATCTTGAACAAATTCGAAGTCTCTAGCAAAATATTTTTAGATTTATGGTGAATTTAAAAAAAAATCTTTCCTTCCCTCCGACGCGCGGATTCTCCGCCACAAATCTCCGAAATACGTACGTCCCATTCTCGGAATATTTGCTCCATTTCATATTGGGCAATTCATAGAGTTTTAGATATGAAAATGTGCGCAATTTCATGTAGAATAAAACAAAAAATATTTGAAGGTTGTAGCTTTTCTTATTTCCGAAATAATTGCATATAAAAAATATATATGTAAAAAAATTTGACATTCGGTCAACTTTAACTCGTCAGATATGGTGAAAACTGCAATTGTAAGCTAATACTCTTACAGTATAGTAATATTCAATCATTTTTCTTCATTTTGAAAGAAATTGGAAGTCTCTAGGACAATATTTGAGATGTGAATTTTTTGAAAAAAATATTTGTTTACGTCCGCGCGTTACGAATTCATGCATCATTTTGTGATAATATTTTCTCTGTGTTGCTTTTATCGTTTTACAATGTGTTATATACCAAAATGATCGCAATTTAGTGTACATTACAACGAAAAAAAAGTAACTTGTTACCTATAACCGTTTTGCGCACAGCGCGATTTGAAATACAATTATATATGAAATTTCGTTTTTTTTGCGCTATCATATATCACATTATTTTATATATGATAATGATAATTATTTTCATTTCTGATGGTTGCATACTAAACTTCAGGCAATGACAAAAAAAAGGAGCCAAAAATGAACTCTTAATCTTGAAAACTAAGCGCGCTGTGATTTTTTGAAAAAAATATTTTTTCCGCTTCCGCGCTCACTCCGAAATCCCTCTGGCACACGGGAGACAATTTTTTATTTACCGCTCCGGCATAAGAGGGTTAACCAGATATCAGCCCCATAAGCACCATAAATTGCTGAATTTCGGTTAATGGTGATTTTTGCTTATCAGCACCCTGCAAGAACAGAATCCCCCCCCCCCCTGATAACCTGGGACTGCCTGTATATATATATATATAGATACTAGATAATACTATATATAGATATATATATATATATATATATATATATATATATATGTATACTGTATATGCATATATAGATATATATATATATATATAGATATATATATATATATATATATATATATACATATATATATATATATATATATATATATATATATATATATATATATATATATACATACATATATATATATATATCATATATATATATATGATATATATATATATAATATATATATATATATATATATATATATATAGTATATATAGATATAGATATATATAGATATAGTATATATATGTATGTTGTATAGATACATATATATATATGTGTGTGTACAGGCAGTCCCTCAGGTTACATGAGGTTCGGGTTAAGTTGTTCAGCACTTATGGCGTTTGCCTCATGTCACTATTAACCTGCTTTACAGCACTGTAATCCAAAATTCCCACTATAAATATGAGATTCTGGTTAAATATATATATGTAGGATATATATATATATATATATATATATATATATATATATATATATATATATATATATATATATATATATATATAATGTGTGTGTGTGTGTGTGTGTGTGTGTGTGTAGGAATATATATATATGGTATATATAAACTATTATTAGACCTATTGGCACTGATAAATGGAACTCTGTGCGTTATGGGGCCATAAATCACCGATTTATGGCGCTTGTCCGGATTGCTGTTAACTGGGGATTGTCTGTGTCTAATAATATATATATATCTAATACTTTTCTTTTGAAACTACAGTAATAAATTTGTAATAAAACCCAAAAACATGCTGTGGATGAGATACGTGGATGACATACTAACATTTTGGGATAATAAGTGGGGTAATTTTAATGAATTCCTCTCAAAATTAAACGCATTAGTGCCCAGCATCAAATTTAAAGTTGAATGGGAAACAGACAACAAAATTCCTTTTCTTGTATGTTAATAATCAGACACACGACAGAATACAAATTTACCATATACAGAAAACAACGTTCTCACTTTCATATATTCACTACTTTAGCTATCATGACAATACTATCAAGATAGGTGTAGCTAGCAACCTATTCTTAAGAGCCTTACGAATTTGTTCCCCAGATTTCCTGGAAAAAGAATTTGAACTAATTCGCAAGCAACTTTCATCTTTAAAGTATCCTGACCATATAATTGAGAAAGCAATTCAAAAAGCAACGTAATTTTTCTACCGACCCCCTAAAGACAAGACCAGAGACACACCCAACAATAAAATAAAAATTCCCCACCTGGAGACGATTTAAGAGAGTAACTCACACCCTTGGGAAATCCAACCCTTTCTTTTGCATTTACCTACCCAAATACCTTAGCCAAATCCCTGATTAACGTCCAACAAAAGACATCGCCCAAGACTCTGGGGTATATGAGATCCCATGCCAGGACTGTGACCAATCTTACATCGGATTTACAGGTAAATCACTTCCCAGAGATTAATACAACACAAACGGTCAGTTAGGTATGGACAACAGAACTCGGCTAATTTCAACCATATAAATGAACATAACCATAGAATAAACTGGAATATGTCACGTGTAATTTATAGCAGCAACTGCGGTACAAGAGTCAAATGATGGAATCGGCCTTAATAAAAGAGAAGCAGGTAATGAACATCTCAAAAGGGAATTGGACATCGGACATCGTCGACGCAGTGTTCATTCAACCAACGCTTAAGAAGATTAAAGGAAGATTATCAGCGGTGGTGACCTAAATTGGCTTACTTGTGGACGAATCTCTTGGTATAAATACCACCTTTTCTGTAAACTTTTCTCATTCATATACCTGAAGAGAGAGACAGCAGTCTCTGAAATATAGTACTTTTTCTCTCTACATTTTGGTGTTTTTATGGGCTCCTTTTATTAGATGGAATTCTGTTGTTACAGAACATTTTTTACCAGTCTATATATATATATATAGTATATATATATATATATATATATATATATATTATATATAATATATTATTATATATAATATATAATAATATAATATATAATATATATACATACATACATACTATCTATATATATACTATATACACAGCATATGAATAATCTATTTCTGGTAATTGTTGTCTTAGTAAGGGGCTCCACAAAACAGGGTGACTAATATAACGAATTTTCTCACAAGTGGTTGAAGCAAGAATAGCGCCATTGTTGGTAATGATGGAGTATAAATGGATTCAAGGCAGGAGGACTTTATCCTGCCTTACAGTGAATACCCATTAATTACCATTTTCTCTCCTTCTACATGTGGCAACTGTCACACAGGTCTCATATAGAAAACATCCACCAAATATTCCCCAGCGTTTTTATTATGGAAAGCGAGCAAGTTTGATGGATTAAGAGTTAATAAGGGAGGGATAGCACCTCTATACAGGCAGTACCTGAATTGCGATTTGTCTCCTACCCAAGGTGAAAATCCAAAGTTAAGGAGGTCTAAAAGTTAGCATGACATTAGGATGGGTATAGTTTCTGAGTTCACTCACTAAATAGTAAGTGTCACCATCTTTTCAGTGTTCAAGCCAACCACAGGATTAAAGATAAGGTTTTCATAACTTTTTTTCTTTTTTATAAATTTGTTCAAGTCAAGATCCAACTTAAGTCGCCACCTCAGAAACAGATCTCTGTTGTAACTTGGGGACTGCCTGTACATGTTAACTACATGACAATAAGGTAGCTTACCTAACCATAAAAAGATGGTTAGTAGGAAATGAACTACATACCTGCAATATCTCAATAGTACTGCAGCACTGATGACCCGTTCACTTTCTGCTATAGGGCCTATGGGGTTGAAATTTACCATACCACCTACACTTTACAGTTAAACTGCATTCTCAGGGCATACACTTGTCTCTGATGACCACCTTGAAAACTTGGAAACTTCCCTGAAATAAACATTTTCAAAGAAAGCCAATGAGGTGCCCATGTTCTGGATGTTATGCAACTGGGAGAGATGGGAGGTCTACCTTTTAAATAGCAGACCCAACAATCATTCTCGGCTCTTGTAATGAGAATGGCTTGTTAGTGGCAGGGTAAGAAAAGAGTACCATCTAGGATGTTTTATGTGAAAGCTAGGTAAACCTGGAGTAAACTGGCCCGACCGGGCATAATGTGTTATCCATAATTCTAAGCTCCCATTGAAAAATAGGGGATTTTCCCTTCAAGATGGTTGAAAAGATTATATTTTGGAGCTAAAGGGTTGTGGTCATAGTGGGATCACTGAACTGAGGAAACAACAGGAATCTAAGAACCTTGTTTCAAGGACCAGGTATGTAATTAGAAGCATGCTCTTGCTAACCATGTCACCCTGATTTCCTCAGCCATGCAGGTAGTTATATACACATATCCCTTGACATATTGAGGCGGCCATTTGGTTAGATAAACCTGGAGAGACCTGACCAGACTGGACATAATGGCTTATCTGTTATCCTGAGCTCCAACTGAAAATTAGTGGATTTTCTCTTCAACAGGTTCTCATTCCTGGATGGCTAGGTATGCAGGTGATGAAGCACCGTCACCTATGGGAGAGCTTGAATTTGAAGATCTGGGTCTCTGGACACCAAGATGGTTAAAAAAAGGACCACCTTTTGCAAGCATAGGGTTGTAGTGGTGCTGGGACCACTGAACTGAGGAGACAACAGGAGCCAAAGAACCTTCCTCTAGGACAGGTAATACTCCAACCATGGAATCAGAAGCATGCTTTTGCCAATCAGGTAGCCATGATCCCCCTGGCCATGTCTTGACACACCGAGGGCATTGGGAGTTTCATCAGGTAGCTGGAAGATAGTCACCTGCTTTAGGGATGTGTCACATCAGTTTCCTGGAATGGATGACCATCTTTCTTGTCTGTCAGAAAACTGAAGCCTCATGATAAAATATATGTTTTGTTGTCCTTGACAATATGACAACAAAGATGTGGCCAAGAAGCTCAGCTCCAGATCAGCCCCCTCAGTGCAGTCATGCTGCCTTTCTTACAGATGGTTCAGACAAGGATGTGGCAATTGTCTGCAATCCATTTTGCAGGATTGCTCAATGTAACAGCCAACTTCCTCTCAAGGGAGATAGCACTTTAACTAAGTAAATGTTAGAAAAACCCTCCTTTCAAGTGATTACCAATCTAACATTACTTGGTATCTGGTGAAAAAACAACAACCCTTATCTATTCGATATTGCTAGTCAGCATGTGAAGTGTGGTTGGATTTCCTATACTATGAGAGCCTGGCCAGAATTTCAGTTGAAACCATTACCTGGTTCCTGAATAAGGTTTTTCCACTCTTGTCATCTCCTCAATTCAGTGATTCCAATGCAACTATAATGCACTGGCACTAAGGGCAGTCTTCTGGATAGCCTTGGCATCTAGAGCCCTGATCAGTGAACTCAGCCCTATCAGACTGGGACACTTATCCCTGGCCTGTCTTTCCTGGCTAAATGATGACCATTTGAAATCTCTACTTCTATGGAAACTGTATTTCAGATAAGACATTATGCAAAGTCCAATCACTCCAGTTTCATCTAAATGTCACAGCTAATGTCTCAGATGGTCCTCTTTTCTTACAGCCTATCACAAGCAAGTCACTCTCCTTTGCATGGTCTTAGAATTCCTAGCGTCCCCAATTCAAATGGTGGATCCCCACCAGCTCTCTTTAGCCATGTGACATCCAGAAGGTGAGCAAGTCGATGCCTTTCTTAGCAAGTGTTTCCTTTGACGAATTTTGAGTTTACAGGGTGGTCATCAGAGTCAGTATTCCCCGAACAATATTGCCAAGAGATCAAACAAATCCACCTACAATGTGTGTCAGTGGGTAGTATGGTTAGTCCTGAGCAGAAAGCAAAGGCCCTACTTGATGGTGTGGTGCTTCTGGGACATTGTCGGGTGGAGTGAATCTTTCATTCCACCCCGAAAAATTTTGTGAAGTTACCCTAGAACCATACAATTGACATGCATATAGGTTCTTTCCCCATCCTTCTCAATTTTTAACCCCACTGAATAAAGTTAGGTTGGCCTCTTACTGACATGATGTGAAGTGATGAAAATGACTGAACTGTGCACTGTTACAAAATCTGTTATTAGGGTGAATAGGAAGTTATGGGTAATTGCTAAAGACAGAAAAAAGAATCAGTCTATATCAAAGGCACAATTCTGGCCAAGACAAGCTATGAGAAAATTCTTGACAATGGTTGGCCTTTCTTATGAAGCCCCTGGCAAGAACTTAAAGAGAAAATTCCTTTGACAACTGTGGCTACCAAAAACAGGTTTTTCCTATGTCAAAACCTGTTGTTTTAGCAGACTGATTTCTCTTCATCACACAAAGGGAACCCTATTTCCATTGTATCACTCTTTTTCTATAATTGCCACACCTTTTTTGCTATCATAATTTCAGGTATTCTAGTTAACGCTTAAGTGACAGGTCCTTTTAGTTGCATTTACGCAAATGTATTTCTGTTGGTTTCGTGGTTTTACCATCTTGACCTCCTATATGGGTTTCCTTTTATTTTCAGCAGTAACGTTTCTTTTTGTCACTTATGTGTCTAGTGACAGTGGCTATGAATTACAATGAGACCTAAGATGCCAACAGAGTAGGCACATAAAATGACTAGTATGCAAATACTGTAGCGGGTTTTCCTGTTAAAATGACCAAAATGCTCTCAGTCTGAGTCCAGATAAAACAGGTACACATTAAAAAAGCATAGCATCTATATATACGATAAAGCAATATGTTCCACATGAAACAGCAAATCTCTGGACAAATACAAACAGGCTACAAAGTAAAGTATGCATCAGTTCCCTTAATGTTTTAGACATAAGGCAGTATTCAGCAAACATTATCTGGCAACTTTTTGCCAAGGGCAAGCACACACAGGCACACAACCATTCAATGCACAGATGATGTGTTTTGGTGACAGTTTTTCAGTCACTCATTAACAGATATTATGCTGGCACTCAGTATCCTGGTAGCTGAGCTACACCATTCCCATTTAAAGGAAATTAATATTATTTTTCTTTTAGTTATTTTTTGTCTAGAGCGCAATTTTATTTTAGCACTCAAAATTTGTATTCAATTTGCATACATAGCATTAAAAAACAAGGCTATTTAGTATTGAATTTTATTTACTTACCACAAACAAAATATACAAAAAAAGAGGAGTACATATCCATATTATGTATTACAGGCAGACCCCGGATATCAGTGGTTTCATTCTCAGCGGGGTGCTGATAAGTGGAAATGGCCATTAACCAAAACTCGGCAATTTATGGCACTGATAACTGGGTTAATGGTGAGTCTGATAGGTATGTTATGGCGCCATAACTCTATTAATCACACCTTATGGCACCAATAACCAGAACTCAGTGTGTTATAGCGCCATAAATCGCCAATTTTATGGCACTATACAAGCGACATAAAACCAGATCAGCATTTACCGAGTCTGCCCATAACCGGAGACCACCTGTACTTCTACCATTTTGGTTAATAGGCATTGGGCGATTATTTGGTTTACCCACATACTTCATTACCATTCCTTCTAGACCTAAGTGACTACCATTAAACAATTTAGTTGCAGAGACAACCTTCCCAATTTCCTTAGTATTTGATAAACCTGAATTCTCCTTCACATTTGTAAAAATATACAATTTCAATTCTATGTTTTAATATCTAAAAATAAACTTGGCAATATGTAAGATATGCAAGTTATCATGCTTCTAAATTGGTCTACATACACAACTATTACAACTTGTGTTGAAATAAGTATAGCATTTCATATCACAAGGGATCGTATAAAGTGAATTGAAATGTACTAACCAAATCATAGCCTAAGTTCTACACTATGACATCAAGATTACTTCACTCAATCTAAATAACATTCAAGACTGTAGATTGCATTGTGTATACTATCAATGAGCATTTAAATAATATTAACTTACTATTATTATGAATAGCAAACTCGTTATTCCTAGTCTGAATCGCCTGAGATCAGCAATAGCACAGTTTCCTCCTTGTTATTCTCATCCAAAGAAGATCACAGAAAAATTCTCCCCATCATTAGATATGCATATAATCTAAAGGAAATTCCCCAAAAGAATTTTCGGATAGGAATACTAAAGTGGCTTAGGCTTGGAGATCCCAATAACTTCTTGGAGATCATAAGATAACGTGTTGTCTGAAAGGCAACGTAACTATGACTGATTAAGCGTGTCATTCCCAGCACAACCACACTGTACAAGGACTGTAACAAGACTGAATTCACAGTTGTGGCTCACCAACAGCAAATGTCCGACTAACTATCAAATCAACAAATAATCGACAACTGATACACAAGTGCAATTACATGCACACTTACAGACTAATATGCAAAATAACCAAACACGCTTTTCCCAACTAATTACAAATACAACATAAAACAATTTCTTCCTTTCATACAATACGCATTTCCGCTTTATGTACAATATGAATTTCCACTTTACGTAAATGAGAAAAATATATAAATTACATTACAACTTATGGCAAAGAACAATCTCTCTTGTTGAGTTTTGACAACATTCAGCACTGCAAATGTGCCAAACACCTCATACTTCAATGCATTTTACTACTTATCACTCAAGTGAACTGTGTACTATTAGTTTAAGTTACACATGATTTATTTATTTCTGATAATTATCTCTTATTTGCTCAGACACTGGACACTCAAGAGGGACCATTGAGTGCTCCATGGACCACTGGACAAGCACTTGGCGCCAAATAGAGGCATCAGCCTAGCAAGCTGAAGCGAGGTGCTCGGGAAGACAACAGGTGTCAAAGATGTTCACACTACAATATAAAACACTACACCTTCATCAAGACACATTTGAATGGCTGTCTTATACTATATCGCCATTAAGAAGCCCTTCCAGTGCCTGTTTGTCGATACCTGGATCACAGGCTCGACTGAGGGGCAACTACCTGTAGGTAAACCACCTTAGACTCCCTTGGACCACCAGTATGTTTCCTCCTAGGTTTATGGGAGTATTACAGGGACCTTAGGTGTAGGATATCCGACAGGCTGGATAGCCACCGCCTCTAATACACCCTTTTCAGTGGCTTTCTGTTGATACCTGAGAATGTGCAACAGGTGTTGATACCTGAGAATGTGCAACAGGTTTAAGCCCAGTAAACAAAGCAATGTAAAAATTTCAGCCTAAAGGAATAGCATAAATACAAGAATTACTTTTTAGGGAAAACCAATTTGGAGACAACAGAAATTTTCCCTAGCTTTTGAGCCTAGTGGAATGACAAAGCATTCAGAATTACTTTTAAGGCAAATATTATCAATGGCCTGCAAGTGCCTATACCTGAAAAACACTATTTGAAAATTTTATTTAAAGGCAAAACTATTTACCACTGTATTTATCCTAATGTTAAGACCAAAGGTTTGTTTCATATATGAACAACTGCAGTATTTGTTACTACATTAAAACACCTATCTTGTAATAGGTATTACGTATATTAAATTTTTGCATCAGGACACTATGTAAATAATATCCATGCATGCCTTTTCCTTATGAATACATTCAAGTATGGTAGACTGATTCAATGTGTAAAAAACATATGCACAGCTCTAACTCTGCTTCCTTCTGAAGGCTTCAGTTCTTTTTTAATAGAATCCATCGTTTTATGTACACAACATCTTAATACATATTCATCTTAACTTGAAATTCTACTATGATTTAAGCATATCATATGAGAGCTTCCAATTTTTATTTACAACAAATAACCAAACTTCAAAAAGGGGGAGATTACTTGAAAAGACACTTCACACAAAGTAAATCTTGATTTCCTGAGCACTAATTTTATTAGAACTCTGCAAAGGCCCCTGTCTCTCTGACTTAACTAATCAACTAATCAGGACTCATCACTTCTCCCATTCTACTGTGTATTATCAGTAAAACCTATGGTAACAAAATCCATACAATTAATCATTATATTCCTATAAACATTTATCTGTCTGAGATACTTTCCCCCCCAATATTTCCTATTTTCAAAATACTCACACAAATTCTTTTGAAATTGACAATTTTTTAATCTATTTGTATTTTTCATAGCTAAGAATCCTGAGATTTTAACATTAAGATAATCTTATTGTTAAGAGCTCAGGTTTGTTAGCTATGAAAAATACAAATTGATTAAAAATTTGCCATATCATTAAAACCATTCTGGACAACGCTTCTAAGAGTTTCTTTCGATTGTTATTCACTCAAGGCACTCCAAACCTACTTACTAAGCTAAGCTCTCTAGTTAACATCATCTTCTGTATTCAGATTACCAACTATGCACAGCTATTTTCCCTTTCTGATACCAAATGTAAAAAGATTATCACAGAAAAACTCTCTTCTCACTTTACCTCATAACTACCATAAATACCATATTTACTGTCTCACCAGTGGCTTTCTATTATTCAGAAAATCCTTCAAGTACCATCTGTTACCTTTCATAAATACCCACAGTCTTTTTGATGAATTGTGAGTTATCCTAGATCTTTATCTATGCAAGAAAAAAAACCTGTTATTCTTCCCGGTCATACCCCTTTATACTTTTTCAAAATGGTCATAGTATCCAGCTTCCCCTCCCTGATATATTAAATATCATGCAAATTTTCACTTCTTACATATATGATTCATTCTAAACCTGAAGACTGAATAGTTTTTTGTATGGTTAATTTTATAGCTAAACTTGTGCAGAGTTACATTATTTTTTTTACATTTGTCCTCGTGACTTTAACCTTAAATAGACATGAAAACTGCAAAGATAAAACAATGAAATTTCATTAACAAAACAACAATGATGTGGGAGCAAAAGCTTCGTAAGGTTATCTATGCCCACTGGAGTACCCTGTACTAAAGTGACAGGAAAGGTTTGCATTCCAGTCCTGCAAAATCAACTGAATGGATTGTTTACAAATTACGAGCCAATATAAAGGAAACATTTCTAGTCATATAGGGGTGAACAACCTGATTCCTAATTGTAAAATTTGCTGTAAAATAATAACACAATCCTTACTAATCTAAATACTTCCTAAATCTTTGCTCTTTGTGACATGGAAACACAATAATACTCGACAGATGATTCAGTGTTAATCAAGGTACTCAACGCAAACAATATGCAATACTGAACAACTAAAGCTACCAACCTATATTTAAATTGAATAACCTACCAATACAGTACAGCTTATAAAAACTTCAAAGAGCGTCTTCAAAAAGGTCTCAATCTACTTATCAGTTACATTTGAAGAAAATTTGCTGCAATGCACATCACTGAAATCTTAAAGCCTTACTAAAACTAAGTTCTTTGGTTCAAAGACTGTAGCTGTATATTTGATAGAATAAAGTTCTACAATACTCTCATTCCTAATAAATATACTTGGCTAAAACCACCTTGCAAGTGAAATTTGGATCAAGGTAAAGAGTTGGACTGTCAGGCAGCAAGAGACCAAATGGAATGGATGAAAAGTAAATAGCAGAAAGCAATGTCTAGTGGCTTTATTACTGCCTACAGTCTCCTATGTTAGGCTCTCTGTAAGCAATACTCCTCATCAGGTCAATACATATTACAAAGTTTGTACTCTAAAGCTTTAAGATAATCATACCACTTAATAAGGTGACTTGGGACATCTCCAAACCGCAAATGATTTTCGCCTCTGACCTTCGGTTTTGTGACGCCAGGGCAATTTATTCCGAAAAATAACCATTTTTCAAATTCTATCTCTCCCTTGATATTTAATATTAAGACCTGGGATTACTACCATATATAGACCTGATGTAGACCTCCAATCAAATGGAGTTTTTTTTCTAAAAGTCATTTTTTTGCTGGATATGAATTTTTCAATATGGTATAAAAATAAACCCTCTAAATCATGAGAAAAAAATTTATAAAAACAAGACTAAACAAAAATTGGAAAAAAGGGCTCTATTTGATTGTTCTATAATGTCTTTCTGAGTTATATACCAAATTCCAATGTTATAGCTTCAAAACTAAGTGAGGAGATAGATTTTGAAAGTCAATAAGTATAGTTTTGAGATACGGGCGTTCAAAGTTTTCCTTCGTATTTCTATAAAGACAATGTTAATAAATAATGATTATTATGAATGTATATTTCTTTTTTGTGTATTAATAAACCAAAACTATTTTATTTATCATAATTTAATCATAAATGATGATCCCTTTGCTCATATATCGTAGCCTGGGGCACTGCTTGAGGCAAGATGGGGCACTCCTTCCTACGTAACCCCCTCTCTCCCCTTCACTAACTCGGCTTATTACAGCGAATTTTCTTCTGTATGTTAGCGCGAGATGTTTTCCTTGTATTTTCCTCTTTGGCATGATGACATTCTTGCCGAAACAAAGATAAACAAACGTAAATGCAAGAGAATGCCAGAGATGAAACTCGAAGGTGTACTCTTTTTTACAAGACAATTTAATAAATCATGATTATTATGAATTTCATATTCCATTTTGGGTTTTAAAAAACCAAAACTATGTTATTTATCATAAATGAAGATCTCTTTGCTCAAAGATCATAGCCTTGGGCACAGTGTGACGTGTGCTGTCAGGCAAGAAGGGGGCGTTACTAGGCAACCCTCCCCTCTCTCTTCACTAACTACACGTATATTACGATATTCTGTAATAATACTTGAGCGATTTTTCTTCGTCTGTATGTTAGCGAGATGTTTTCCTTGTCTTTTCCTCATTGGCATGATGAACTTCTTCCCGAAACATACATAAAACATACGTAAATGCAAGCGAATGTCACGAGGTGAAACTCGAACGTGTAGTCTACTTGAAGTCTGTGTTCCTCCTGATTCATGGTTGAACCTGACAGATACTCGCTTCTTCAAGCCAAGGAATCTCTACAGATGCCATTTCTCACAATTTCTTTGCCAATAATTATCAAAATTTACGATAACAGAAGAAATATTGCATTTTCTTGTACGGATGAATGTTTTAGGCTTATTGAGTTATGTTTACTAATTACCCTGTAACTACGAAAGTAAGAGGAATTTTGACGAAATATTTCGTATACGTATTCTCAATTGCCATATGAAGCTCCATGAATTTTTTCATGACTGCATTTTTCGCCCTATACCCCCATATACAGGGGTTCCGGCCGGCCCTCTTAAGGCTTTAACAAACATTTCTGAGTTAATTTCAGTAGCCAGGAGCATGGCAGTAAAAACCCTGCACATAACATCAGCAGTAAGGGAAAAATACACCAACCACAATTCTCATTTACATTTAAACCATTAAGTATTCTTTGTATTTTCTGTATCATGGTTTCCTGCACTGACAGTACTTTACTTCTGCTTAGGTAAATACTGTGGAATTATATTTATCAAACCAATAAGATATCTTATCTAAAATTCTTTGGTTGGTGCTGTCCTCTTTAGTAAAGAAAGTTGTTTACTCTGTGACAACTGGAGAAATTTATGAAAAAAATGATTGATAACATACACAGAGAAGTGCAATACCTCAGTAAAAGAAAGGAAAACTAAAAAAAAGAATCTAAACTGAAATACTTCTGTAATATACATATACAGGCTATATGTTATGCTAATATGTAATCCATAATTTCATTAAAGGCCAGTTTAAACCTGTGATTTAAAAACTTAATTTGGAAAGTTGGAGCATTGTAAACCAAATTTTGAAATCACTACATTAAAACATCAAGGGCTATTTCATAGGAAATGTTTAAAAAAGGACACAATAACTGCATCGGTAAAAGATTTTTCCTAATTCAATAAATGTAGTAACTGATTTCATAGTTTCCAAATGCTAACCAGTTGCAAAAACAAAAAGTAAGTTTACAACTCTTGCAGCAATATAGTGCTTCACATTAATAAAATTAAGGTTCAACTAGATATTACAATTACACATCATTCCCGATAGCTATGGTAATGATGTGTAGTTATAATGCCCTTTAATGTTCCTTTAAATATTATATCACCATTATCATTACTGTTTATACATCAGCTCTACCCTCACCATCTGTCTTGCACACATATTCTACCTAAATTCCCAGCTACATAGCCTGGAATTTCATCTATGCCATTTTCCATGATTTGAAGTGCCTTCCTACATGGCATTTTCTGACTTTTGTTCTTCATCCCTTCTCAGTCTCAATCTTCATTAAATATCTTAAAATGTTATTTTCATGATAAAATAAATTTTTGAACATACTAACCTGGTTGTTATATACATATATAAGCTTACGTCTCTGACGTCATGGCAGAATTTCAAAACTTGCGGCAATCGCCGATTGAGTAGTCAGGTGCACCACCTGTGCACCCTCTACCCAGGTATGTAGAACCGTTCCAACTATTCCTCAGATCTTCCATGCCCATAGTCTCTAGAGGGGAGTAGGGTGGGAATTAAATTATATATAACTACCAGGTGAGTATGTTCAAAAATTTATTTTATCATGAAAATAACATTTTCAAACATCTAACTCACCTGGTAGTTATATATATATAGCTGATTGATACCTTTGGTGAAGGGTCAGAGACAGCTATCATCGATGGAATTGACATAAGAGTTAATTAAAAACAAACTTACGGGTGTACCTGTTAAGGAAGCTGACTTCAATGATATCCTGCCTCATTATGTCTGCTTTCCTTATGAGATCCAGCGATCCACCCAGGGCTGAAGACCTCTTGGAGACTGTCACCGGTCAAACCTCTATGTGACTAGACTCCCTACAATACCCTTGTTCCGGGCGCTACCAAGGAACAAGTTGACCACCTGACTAAGGATCAATGATTGTGGGAGACTGGACGTAAAATTCAATAGTTCCAAGGTGAGAAAAAGGGTATTGGGTTATGGGATTTCCGGGGTTAGTCCCTTGTCCCACTACTGGATGAGCTGCTACGAACGGTCCCAGCGCATAGCAGTCTTCCATCACAGAGTTTTGGCCACTTGCCCCAGATGGTGCGACGCAAACACTGATTTGCTTGTTCTCCAAAAGTTGCGTCCAGGATATTTTGAAGGGATCTATTCTGTTTAGAAACTACAGAGGTTGCTACGGCCCTAACCTCATGAGTCTTCACTTTTCAGTAGACTGAGATCTGCTTCATTACATGCTGAATGTGCTTCCTTGATTAAATGCCTTATAAAAAAGGATAGCGCATTCTTTGACATTTGCAGAGAGGGCTTTCTGACAGAACACCAAAGCCCCTCTGAATTGCCACGTAATTGCTTCGTTCTTTCCAGGTAATGCCTCAGGGCCCTTACCGGACAAAGAACTCTCTCTACTTCCTTACCTGTGAGATCTGACAGGTTTGGAATCTCAAACGATTTGCGCCAGGGCTGAGAAGGGCGTTCGTTCTTTGCTAGAAATCCCAGCTGTAGAGAGCAGATAGCATTGCCCTGTCTGAAACCTACAGCTTTGCTGAAGGCATAGATTTCACTGACTCTTTTTGCTGTCACTAGACTAACTAAGAAGAGAGTTTTCATGGTGAGGTCCTTAAATGATGTTTCCTGTAAAGGCTCGAGCCTATCACTCATGAGAAACTTCAGGACTACATCCAGATTCCATGCTGGAGGGGACTGTAGTCTCTCCTTAGTAGTGTCGAAGGATCTGAGAAGGTCTTGGAGATCTTTATATTCAGACATGTTCAAGTTCCTGTAATTGAAGACATCTGCGAACATGCTTATGTATCGCTTAATGGTCGAGGTTGTAACGTTACGACTTCTCTTAAAGTCTGCAGCGAAGAGTCTCTGATTCTCCTATCCCATTGCAGCGAAGATTCTTCTTCTCGGCAATGGATAGGACATAGGACAGTGACACTCCATGGTGGGTGTCCATGGTATGGGTACTGGGACAATCTATTAGGATTAAGTAATGATTGTTCTGGAACAACCTACTAAGTCCACAGCTTAGACCGTAACTGACTCGGGCGCTCTGACAGCTGCCTACTGACTGCGTTCGGTAGTGAGGCAAGTTGTCCAAGCATCGGAGCAAGTCACGTGATCTTTGCCTTTTAAAGGGTTATGCCAAGAGACCATACAAATTGTCTATTTGTTTGTCACTGATGCTGGACGGCGAGGTGGTGAAATCTCTTAACGAGGTGATGATTCTCTTAAGGCATGTGCCCAATAGGCGAAAGTCAATTGCCTTCTAGAGACCAAGGTCCTTGATGGGAAGATATTCTCATAGTAGTTGAATCTCAACTAAGAAGAAAACAACACTATGTCCCATTGAAGACAAAGGTGGAGAGTGAATGCAACCTACGTCTTCACAGCCGAATCGAGAGAAGGATTCTCAAGGTTCTGAACCTGTGCTTATAAAGGACTGAAAATGCTAACAGCTATTTCATTGCTGTAAGGTGAGGGGTTGTAGTTGCAATGAAAGCGGGGCGGTTTCCAGTAATGAAAAACACAGGGAAGTACTACTTCTCATGGGCTGATCATATGGAAGTAGAGCTGGCAGGTCGGGGAGCAGGCGATGTCTTCCGTATATATCTGTCAATTCGGGGTGAACAATGAACAATTGCACCCCTCCGAATACGAGATATGTATTTTGAAGACAAACTCAGATTTCTGAAGAAAACATTCCGCATTATCGCAATGCGATGCAGCAGGAGACTAGTAAAGACTACTCTGTTGAAAATTCTCGCAATATCCAAATGGATGCAGAGGATGTCATTCATGTATGCGAGAATCCCCGTTAATCAGAGACCTAAGTCCGATATTGTTGGACAGAGAAAAGGTTCGGTAGTCAATCACTGTAAGGAAGAGAGACATAACCCGACCGTACATCTCGGAGAGCCAGCTGGTAATGGGTTGTCTTCTGCAGTCCCCTACTCAGTTAGTTCTTGCTCCCTCGCTATCCTGAGTTGCCAGGTAATCCATTCCTCGAAGGAATGCGTTCGGCTAGAATAATCGAGCGTTAAAAAAGGGATCTATTAAGCTCGAGCAATTATATTTAAACGAAAAGAATTTCGGTAAATACAAAAAACTGAGGTGGTGTTGTCGTGACCATACCAGAAGTATCTTAAAAATCAAAACTGGTAACTCCTGGGATGCAGTGGGATGCAGACAGTCCCGAGTTGCAGTTCGATTAGGATATTAGTCTCTCGGTCACAAACCATAGAATTAACTACGGTATGCGACTACCCCCCGGACAATTCAACTGCTTAACAGAATCATGTCTCGAGGGTAATATATGTTGTATATTTGTAGGTTTCTGTACAACGACTTCCATCCTAAATTCTTTTCCCCTTCGAGGAATGAGAATAAGGATTGGAAATCTAAACTCTTCCTTCTCTAGTCAAGAGAGTGAAGGAGAAGTTTTCCCTTAAGGAAAGCTTCAATAGTGAAAACAGAAAACCCGAAGACGAAAGTTCAAGCCAAACTGGATGTTCGCTTCTGTATTCCAGGGTTGGTCGTCTACTGAGAGATATTCTTACTTCAGTAGCAGTTCTTCTTGCAAATACTAGAAATTCCAGGAATTTGAGCATTCGGCGAGGTTCCCAATTATCGTAAAAACAATTATCGGGGATTCTCGATATTAAGTCCTGCGTGGGCTTTTGGGCTAAGGCAGAGGAGACCTCATTCACCAACTCTTGTGCTGAAAGAGGCGCATAAAGCAGGTCCGATGAATGGGCGTGACCTCATAATCAAAGAATAAATTTGGGCTCTTTTCTTATGCATTCCTGCCGAGAAAAAAACACTGCCAACTCGGAACCATCTCTAAGTGTTCCGCCCTTGTCTGAAGCCTCTTTTCTTTGAATTTCTAGCCACCGGTCTTGTGTTCCCTCTACTGAGGGAGCTTCCTCGAAAGGGCCGAGAAACTCGAGGCAGAGGAGTAGTTTCCTTGAGTTTCTGTGCTCCAAAACTTGTTGGTAGGACTTTCCTTGCTGCCTTTGTCATTAGATCCTGCGTAGCCTTTTGGGCTAAGGCAGAGGAGACTTCCTTCACTAAATCTTGTGGGAAAAGATGTGTGGAAAGGGAAGCAAACAGCAGTTCCGCTTTTTGAATGGGTATGACCCCATTTGAAAGGAAAGAACACATTTGGGCCCTTTTCTTCAGGATTCCCGCAGAGAAAAGAGCCGCTAGCTCGTTCGACCCGTCTCAAAGAGCTTTGTCAATGCAAGACATCAAGTGAACAAGCTCTTCCGTATCAGCAGACTTGAAGGTTTCTATTTTCTTCCCCAAAGATCCCAGAGTCCAGTCTAAGAAATTAAATACCTCGAAGGCTCTAAAAATCCCTTTGAGGAGGTGGTCCATTTCAGAGGTAGACCAAAAAACCTTCGTCTTTCTCATGGCCGTCCGACGAGAAGAGTCCACAAGACTCGAGAAGTCCCCTTGGGAAGAAACGGGAACTCCCAGACAGAGAGCTTCTCCAGTATCATACCAGATGCTAGATCTGGACGCTAATCTGGCCGAAGGAAATGAGAAAGCTGTCTTTCCTTGGTCTCTCTTCGTGTCCATCTATTCCTTCATAATTTTCAACGCTCTCTTCGAAGAGCGTGATAACACCATCTTTGTAAAGTCAGACTTCTTAGTTGCCTTCCCTAGAGTGAACTCTGAAGGTGGGGAACGAGGGGCAGCTGGAACAAAGTTTTCCGGAAAAAGTTCCGTGAAAACTTTCATAAGTCTTTTAAAGTCTGACAAACGCTGTAGATCTCTTTGATTCTCTTCGTCGGAAAAGTCTTCCTTCGGACGAAAAGGAGAAGGGGGGGGAGTCATCCTTCCCTTCTTCCGATTGACCCATAACCGACGCTGCGATGTCATGCTTCGTCGGTGCTTCCAAAGAATGTTCTTGACGCCTGGTGTCCTGGCGTTGAGAATCCTGACGCCTGGTGTCCTGGCGTTGAGAATCCTGACGCTCGGCTTCTTGGTGTCGAACTTCTTGACATTTGGTGTCCTGCTGTTCAAATACTTGACGTTCGGCGTCTTGGCATCCGGCCTCTTGACGCCTGGCGTCCAGCTTCTTGACTCTTGGTGCTCTGTCGTTGAGAATCTTGACGATCGCCGTCCGGGCTTTTAGTTTCTTGACACCTAGCGTCTTGGCGTCCAGCCTCTTGACGCCTGGCGTCCAGCCTCTCGACGCTCGGCGTCCTGAATCTTGATGCTTGGCGTCCTGGCGTCCAGAATCTCGACGCCTGGCGTCCTGGCGTCCAGGCTCTTGACGCTCGGCGTCCTGGTGTCCAGAATATTGACGTCTGTCGTCTAGGTGTTGAGAACCTTGACGCTCTACGTCCTGGCGTTCAGCTTTTCGTCCAAGCTTTTGACGTATGCTGTCTTTGCTTGTAGCAGGCTGATAAGACTGCATTAATGAGGAGAGCTTCTGCTGCAAATCTTGTCAGTAAGGAAATACTGTGGGAGTCTTATTGCTGCTGGGGACAGACTGGGGAAGCCGCAACATCAATATCTCTCTCTTCATCCTGTTCGGCTAGAGACGAACGTCCTGAAGACAAATGCCAAACCGCAGGAGGAGCTGGAGCATGAACTGAAGGCATCTAATCGTCCGATACTTCCTTTCCTCCTACCAAAGACGACGGCCGCCTGTGCGACATCTTGCGTCTTAGCTTGGTAGGAGAGCAAGCATCGGAGTCGAAAGAGAAGCGTTCAGGAGTTGCAGCACGCACCGAAGGCCTCCCTCCGTCCGATACTTCCTTTCCTCCTACCAAAGACGACGGCCGCCTGTGCGACATCTTGCGTCTTAGTTTGGTAGGAGAGCAAGCATCGGAGTCGAAAGAGAAGCGTTCCGGAGTTGCAGCCCGCACCAAAGGCCTCCCCCCGTCCGATATTTCCTTGCCTCCTACCAAAGACGACGGCCGCCTGTGCGACATCTTGTGTCTTGGCTTGGTAGGAGAGCAAATATCGGAGCTAGAAGGGAAGCGCCTCCCGGGCTGCCTCCAATGACTAACATCCTTGCAGTTCTTGATGCTTGGCGTCCTGCTCTACTGGATGTTGTCTTTTAAGGGGACTAGATTTCGAAGTCTGACGCCAGCCCCGTCTGGGTACTGCGTTGTCAGACGATGAAGAAAACACTTTAACCTCGCCTTTCCAATGGCGAGGGTGAGCGTCCTGGAGATCGTGAACTGGTACGCCCGAGGGGACGGCCGCTCGGGAGCTAAAACCTCTCGCCTCCCTTCGTCGGTCGACATTCCTTCTCAGCGGTCTAGGACTAGGAGCGCGACAGATCCGAGCGGTCGCACCCTCCACTGCACTTGCACTGATTTTAGCATAGCTTGTGATTTTAAGATCTCTCACATTTGACCATGAATTCTCCCTGTTTCTACGAGAGATTCTACCTTTACCAAGGGCTTGAATGGTCATTATCATGTCCTTTAAAGTTGGACCAACACTTGTATCAGTAGGGGGAATAGGAACTATTACTACGGAAGCAGGATCAATAGGATCACTAGCAAGGGAAAGAGAATTGTCAATTCCCTGACTATTTCTAGAAGAGCGAGACATACTACTCTTCGCTCTCCTGATCTTATTCTTTTCAAGTTTTTGCACATAGCAATAATATCCATCCACTCATTTTCAGGTAAATGGACACATTCTTCCTCCTATCATCCAACTCACCACTATTGCCTCTAAATTCATATAAATTGAATGAGGATCTATCGAGGCTTTAGCAAGCCGAGTATTACATCCTCTCACTCACATTCTTACACTCGAAGCAGAGTCAGACATGTTTGGAAAATGCAAAAGAGAGATCAAGAATAAGCAAGAGTCAAAGCAATAATATTCTAACTTAAACATTCTCTTATCATCATCATTCATTATGATCCATCATCATTATCAAGATGATCCACATGCACTCCAACGAGCTCCCAAAAACAAGTGAAAGCCAAAGCCAAAGTGTACTTCACCAAATAACTGTGAAAAAAAAAAACACGGGCCAAACGAGCGAAATTCCAACGATGTCACCGATGCGGCGGCAGGGAAGATCTGAGGAATAGTTGGAACGGTTCTACGTACCTGGGTAGAGGGCGCACAGGTGTTGCACCTGACTACCCAATCGGCAATTGCCGCGAGTTTTGAAATTCTGCCGTGATGTCAGGGACGTAAGCTATATATATAACTACCAGGTAAGTTAGATGTTTGAAATGTAGATTTTTAGTGAACAGTTAATATATAAAAAATTTCAACCACTATAATCAAAACATGTTATGATTAGCAGTGACTGGTTGCATTTTTATAGAATTAACATGCACAAGAATTTAACACTAACATTAATTCCTAATGGTCACAAAATTTTGTAATAACAAACCGTGAATAACACTCAATTCTGAAATCAAGAGTTAAACCTACAGGAAATACTTGATAAGAACATGCAACCATTAACTGCCAAATTAAAGAAATTTTATGTGCCAAATTCCACACTGTAACAGCAATAAAATTTGGATGAAAAAATCTTTGTGCACAACCATTCATGGTCATAAACACTACAAAAATGCTATGAAAAATTAGGCAAAATCTAAATATGAAAACACTACAGCAAATCAAAGTCACAGTGTCATATACACAAACAAGTACAAACATTAACAATCAAAATACTGTACAAGACTAACAAAATAAGAAATATTCCAGACACCACATACAGTGTATCAAGAGAAAAGTTCCCCAGTTTAGGTTAAAAACTGATGAAAGCATTTAGTGCTAGTTCTACATAAAAGAAGTCACCAAAATTTTGACAGCACATGTTGAATAGCAGCTCAACTCACACCAAAGCCTTGTTGTAGGTTAGGCCACATACCTGCCTCGAAACATAAGGCTGGAGAGGATGAGACTAGGTCGATCACGGGACCTAATGCGGCAGGAACCCCCCTCAGCACGCAGCTGCGAGTTAGGACTAAACCCTAAACTTGTAACCAACACACCACCTGTACCCTCACCTACAAGTGTGCCTGGACAAGACCCTGATCTGGTCCACAGACGCCACCAAAGGGAGTGAAGCAAGCAGGCAACAATTATTATGCTCTCACAAGAGCAAGCTCCAGCAAAGATGAAGAATGCCACTTACATCAAAGTTTACCAGAAATTCTATATCTTTCCACAAGGAACAGAAAAGCAGCAAACTCTAAAAATAATTTCAGAATTTACAATATAAATGAACTCCTATACTATTTAACTGAGTTCTATGAGGTAACCAAACCCATTTGTTATCCATCATGATTCCATAAGTAACAATAATTTGACACAATAATATGTACCTAGGAATAAAGTAACCATAACCAAGAAGCTTATCCACCACTATCTTTCTTCAAAATTGAACTCCTTTATATTTTTAACCATAAAATTAAATTTTCTTTATTTTCTAAGTATGTATTGTGCACATCAAAATTATGCCCTCAAAATTTGAAGGTGGAGATGAAAATTAGGAAAAGGGATGTTCATAAGACAAATCATTACACAACACAACTAAAATATATCCACACAACCAATTATAGCAATTTACTAGTGTATAGCTTTTCTGGACTAATAAAACAACAAGTATGTATTGTGCACATCAAATTTCCATGACTTAAGTGAAAAATAATTTAAAATAGTATTTATAAATAAAAATGAAAGAATAAGAAACACCCTGAAAAAGGTAGTATGAGTTACCTAAATTATGCAAATCATGCTACTGCAAGGTACATGTATTCTCCTACTTATGATATGGTTAGGGTCTGAAAAACCCATCGTATGTTGAAAAAATCATATCTCAAATATAGCCTAGCCTACACTAGGGTAATCAGTACCAACTTTTCATATAGGGTAGTTACCCTACACTACACAGTATACTATATATATATACAGCATAGTAATTATTAATTTCAGCTAATTCTCTAGGTTCAATGCATATTGACTCATGACTCAGTACTAAGAGAAACTGAATAACATTAACAAGTTAGCCTAGCGTAAACGATGATAGATACCATGGTAAATCGGACTCATATTCGGACCGATATCAGCATAATTGAGTGATACCTATCAGGCTGCTGACACCTACATATAATTATGGAATAAAAACATAACAAATATGCATCTTTTCTGTGAATCTTTTAAAAATTATACATTACCCTATCCTATTATATTGTATGTATTCTCATATTACGTATTGTATCATAAAATACTAACAAAGCGGTCAATGTTTTGGTTTGGAAATCAGCTGATGGCGAATACAAGTTTATTTTGTTGTATTTAACTCAATTCGGAGCGGATTGTTTTGCTTCTAGTTAGCATAAAAGAATATCTAGATACTTTACTTACATGAGACAAGGTCATCTTTTCGTTAAGTCAAAATATGAATAATTTAATACGTCTCATTGGGAACTAAATTATTTTTTTTGTTATCAGATTGCTTTGTGGGCATGTTTATTGTGTAAGGAAAAATAAATGATTCCATTCGCTATTTTCACTTGATTTCTTTGTAGTACGAGTTTAACGTTATGTTATTTATTTTTTATCAGCGTGAAAACAGCAGAAAACTGTAGTCTTTCAAGACCTGAAGTTTTGATTAAAATGATTCTCTCTCAACTTTATCTACGGTTATGTTTGACTGGATAAGTTTCTGGGAGTTTTATCTTTGTTACCGATGCACAATAACAGTCATTAGCAGCTCGAAAAGTGTTCTCAGCTTCAGCTACAACTTTGTTTAAATTTAACAGTATGTTTCCTTTGCTGATCTTTGATCTATAGCGAACAAAGTTATTATTGAAAAATATATCATTCCTATATACATAATGTAATTTCTAACATAACTCTGGTAATTGTTTACGATCATGCGATTGTTGAAATACAAGCCAAATGGATGTTGTTATCCAATTTGATTGTACTTAGCAAAATGTTGTTCTTGTTTGGTTGTTCATGGCTGTACACATTTACCAAACAAGTAAAACGTTAAATCAAAACTTTCATAATTCTCTTTTGCTTTTTTCTTTACTTATTTAACTAGAAGATGGGATAAAGTTAGGTTATTGTAATTTGGTCTGTCTCTCTTGCTGTCTGGTTGTACGTTACTGGGCTGCACCTGTTACAAGCAAAATTCAAAGCTTTTTTTTCAAAATATTGTCGTATCAGTATTAATTGCTAACCCAATCATAAAATTGGATTATCGTAACTTGAACACTATCTATATACCTTATTGAACCAGTTCTAATTATTATTACAAAAAGTGAACCTGACTGTGACTAAGTAATATAAAAAATATATACTTTATCTTATTTCATAAGAAGAATAAGAATAATAAGTTACTCTAACCACTGTTTGTATACCATACAGGTGATGAATAGTATTGGGAATGAGGCAGGCACTGAGTACAGCCCCAACATAACATACATATATTGTGACAACAGCTGTTGGGGCATATGCAAGAAGTGAGGAAATGCACAAAGAAGTTTCCTATTACCTTTATACCACTGAAAAGAGCAATGTCAATTCATAAGATAAGAGGTGTTGAGCCTCCAGTGAACATCAGGACAATCAGAATAATTTTAAAGTTTCACAGACACAAACCCACTGCAACTGCCTATTACACTAAGAATGAAAGATCAAACTGAGTTGCAACAGTAATTAGTTATTTGTGATGCTTACATTGATTATTAATTCACCTCGTACCCTTGTCTCTCTCTTCATCAGCTATCACCTAATGTCAGCAGTCAACAGCAATCCTTGCAGTGTGCAAAGCTTTTAAAATCTACTGATGCTTACCTGTTTTTAAACTATAATAATTTTGGATATGTCTTTCATAATGAGAATTTATAGACCATAACTGACTACTGTTTGTCTCTCACTACAGTCACCCCTCTACTGTCACAACTACAAGACTCCTCTAACTGTTATCGCTCCTTGTCCGTATTATTTTGTTACTCTTCATCTGCCAAACATTGTCATTTTCTCAACGACTACTTCACTAAAAGAAACTTTGTTCCGAAAACAATAGTATCAAGCACCCAATAGCTATCAGTTGGTCATGTGAACAGCATTCATAACCATATGACCCACAGTCATTTACCTGGAATACAAGTGATGGACACTGGTCATATACACATTTCATTGTCAAATAGTAGTTTGACATCAGTTACATAATTACATTTTACCATCCATTCTTGATGAACCTTAAGTGACTGTTCCTTGGCAGCCTTCTTTTTTTCCCATCTTTAATTGTCCAGAAAATTGATGACCACAAAATTATATAATTCGGAATCACTTTCAACTAGTCTTTGAAAACGAGCAAAAAGATCAACCTAATACCCACTGTTGAAAATATCCATGGAGCAGGTGTTTAACTAATGTTGGTGCAGTTTTGTTAAGCAAACTTGCAGTAAATAGATCATCCACAAATAAGAAATGAGCTAAAAATGACTGGTTCCATATCTCCATATTTTTTGTCAATGCCAAAAAATATACAATATATTTCCACGTATAAGATGACCTTTAAATCTTAAAAATCACGCACAAAAATTTGGGGTCGTCTTACACAATTATATTCCAAAACTTAAACATTGAATTCTAAGATGTGTATCAGAGTACAATTAATGCTTTCCAAACCCCAAAAATATTTTTCTAAAATACATTTTATAGGGAATACACACAGTTTTACATACAGAAAACAATGATAAATACAAATGACTAATGAAATTAATAAATGAACATTTAACATCCCTTTTACCTTTACGGAATCATTGAACATCACTTTTACCTTTATGGAAAACACTTGTTACCGTATGGAAGACTGGGAGGAGGGGAGAGGGAGGAGAGGTTATTGTTTGGAAGGGGAATCTCCCTCCAGAAGGATAGGTATCAAGGATCTCTATCTGGGGTTACTTCTCTTCATTTTTTACTGGCATTAGGACCAGCTTGAGAGTTACTGGACGCCTGTTGCCCAACAAAACTGCCCAGAGACATTTGTTTCTGGTGTTTCTTTAAAATTTTCCTAAAGTTAAACATCGCATTGTCATTAAATAAGTTGGAGACACAGATTACAACTTCTTTGTTGGGATGATAATTCTCCGTAAAATTTTTTATATCATTCCACTTTGAAAACATGTCCTTATTCCCTG
>NC_061101.1:31596741-31726741 GCF_015104395.2 Macrobrachium nipponense
TGAAAATGTGCGCAATTTCATGTAGAATACAACAAAAAATAATTGAAGGTTGTAGCTTTTCTCATTTTCAAATAATTTGCATATAAAAAAAATATTTTTAAAAATTCTACATTCGGACAAATATAACTCGTCCGAAATGGTCGAAAACTGCAATTGTAAGCTAAAACTCTTACAAATGAAGATAAATGATTTATCTTCAAAATGAAGATATATCATTTATCTTCATTTTGAAACAAATTGGAAGTCTAAAACAATATTTAGATTTATGGTTAATTTTTGAAACAAAAAATTTTTTTGTCTGCGCATTAGGAATTCATGCATCAATTTGTGATAATATTTTCTCTGTGTTGCTTTGATCGTTTTACAATGTGTTATATACCAAAATGATTGCAATTTAGTGTACAATACAACAACAAAAAATTAACTCGTTAGCTTTAACCGTTTTGCTCACAGCGCGATTTGAATACAATTATATATGAAATTTTGTTTTCGTGCTATCATATTTTGCATTAATTTATATATGATAATGATAATTTTTATTCATTTCTGATGGTTGCATACTAAACTTCAGGCAATGACAAAAAAAGGAGCCAAAAATGAACTCTTACTCTTGAAAACTAAGCGCGCTGTGTTTTTTTAAAAAAAAAATTTCGCTTCGGTACTCACTCCGAGACCACCTCGGCATACGAGAGACGATTTTTATTATACCCCTTTGGCGTAAGAGGGTTAATATTGATATTTGAAAATTGGTAAATCATTTATTTATCATACAAAAAACACATCTCTGTAAAAGAGAGAGAGAGAGAGAGAGAGAGAGAGAGAGAGAGAGAGAGAGAGAGAGAGAGAGAGAGAGAGAGAGAAATATTTATTTGAAAGAGGGAAATGGAAAGATTATTGTAGTATTTCTTTAAAATACTTTCACATACACTTTTTGTAATTACAGTTATATTATCATCATTATTATTATTATTATTACTAATATTATTTGAAAATATTAATAAACATATTATACATACATGTACCAGAAACATCTCTCATCTCAGTAAAAAGAGAGAGAGAGAGAGAGAGAGAGAGAGAGAGAGAGACACACACTCCCTCCCCTCCTGTCACATAACTTGATATATTTGACAGCTGTTGAACCTCAGCTTGGTACCTGGAGTTCAAAAGAAAGATGCGTGAAGACTGGGATTTCCTTCATTCCTTACATAATTTTTAAATTTATTTATAAACTAAAATCTTACTAATTCACTATAGTATTTTCTTTAATGAACTGCGTGTTCTTTACATTAATATCAATATTTCAAAACCAGTAAATAATTTATTTATCATTCAAAAAACATACATCTCTGTAAGAGAGAGAAAACATACATCTCAGTAAGATAGAGAGAATTATTATTGTTATTATGTGATATCATTTAATCTTATTAAACTTACTAATACAGTATTGATTAATATTAATACGTATTTTAAAATTAGTAAATCATTTTTGTATCATAAATGTGTATTCAGTCATGAAAATAACATCAAAATACACTAATTAGTGATTATTTATCGTCAGAAAAACCAGCGAATATGCGAATTTCCCACAAATAATGGGTAGATATGGTCCAGAGAGAAGTCCGCGAATCCGGGAGTCCACGAATACAGGGGCCCACTGTATATCTCTTTTAACAACTAATGGCAATGAAGATACTAATAATACTCAATTAGCCAAGTTTTTGAGAATGTAAGCAATATCAAATGCAAATGGTGTACATCACCATGCTTATATTCTTTATTACAGTAACAATATGATAATATTAATAGTAATACAGTGGACCGCCGCATTTAGGGGATGTGTACCAGACACCCCCTCCCCGCGAATAGTTAAAATCTTTTGAGAGAGAGAGGAGAAGAGGGAGAGAGAGAGAGAGAGAAAGAGAGACGAGAGAGAGAGAGAGAGAGAGAGAGAGAGAGAGAGAATAACTCCTTACAACTTCAACTCCTTCCCCTCCGCCTATACGTATATCAAACTGTCATTTACTCCCCCACCCTCCTTTTTCATGAAGTGGATAAGAAGACTGATCGCTATTTCTTTTATTAATCTTATTAATATTTGAAAAGTAGTTATTAGGTAAATCATTTATTTATCATAATACAAACCAAATAAACAATGTGTGAGAGAGAGAGAGAGAGAGAGAGAGAGAGAGAGAGAGAGAGAGAGAGAGAGAGAGAGAGAGAGAGTTATACTTATTAATACTGTAGAGTGAGATGGAAAGATTATTGTATTTCTTTAAAATACTATCACAATTTGAAAATATTAATAAACACACACACACACACACATATATATATATATATATATATATATATATATATATATATATATATATATATATATATATATATATATATAGATATAATATATATATATGTACCATAAAAATTCTGTCATCTCAGTATGAGAGAGAGAGAAATTATGTGAACGTTAGTTAGCAGCACGCAACTTGCTCCCCCTCCTGTCACATTACTTTATATATCTGACAGCTCTGGATCTCTGCTTAGCACCTAGATCTAAAAATAAAGATGCAGGGTAGAATGGATTTTCCTTCTTTCTTACATAATTTTTTAATGTATAAACTAAAATCTTACTAATTTACTATAGTATACTTTTTAATGAATTGATATTGCTGTTTACATTAACCCTTTAACGCTGATTGGACGTATTAAACGTCGATATAAATTGTCTGTTGGGTGCCAATTGGACGTATGTATGTCGATATAAAAAAGTTTTTTTAAAAATTCGCGGAATGCTGGGAGCTCACGGATCAAGGCGTTGTTTTGTTTACAATCATTACCCAGGCGCGCAAGGGCGAATTTCTTTCTTCTCGCACTAAAATGCATTAGCGACACATCTCAGAAATTATTTCGTCACTTTGACATAATTTTTGCACCATTTTATATTAGCCGTTACATGGAGTATTATATATGAAAATGTGTGCAATTTCATGTAGAATACAACAAAAAACAACTCATGGTTTTAGCTTTTATCAGTTTTGAAATATTTTCATATAAATAACGAGCCAAAATTTCAACCTTTGGTCAACTTTAATTCTACCGAAATGGTAGAAAAACACAATTGTAAGCTAAAACTCTTATATTCTAGTAATATTCAATCATTTACCTTCATTTTGCAACAATTTACAAGTCTCTAGCAAAATATTTTGATTTATGGTGAATTTATGAAAAAAACTTTCCTTATGTCCGTGCGGTAACTCTTCCGAAAAAATCTTAAATTCTTTCGTCCGATTGTCGTAATGTTTGCACCATTTTAAGTTAGCCGTTACATAAAGTTTTATATATGGAAATGTGCGGTAATTTCATGGATAATACAAAAAAAAAAAACCCATGGTTGTAACTTTTATCAGTTTTGAAATATTTTCAACAAATAACGATAAGTGCCAAAATTTCAACCTTCAATCAACTTTGACTTGACCGAAATGCTAAAAAAAACGCAATTGTAAGCTAAAACTATTCTAGTAATATTCAATCATTTACCTTTATTTTGCAACAAATTGGAAGTCTCTGACACATTATTTTGATTTATGGTGAATTTATGAAATAAACTTTTTCCTTACGTCCGCGCGGTAACTCTTCCGAAAATTTATCGTCCGATTGTCGTAATGTTTGCACCATTTTAAATTAGCCGTTACATAAAGTTTTATATATGAAAATGTGCACAATTTCATGTAGAATACAACAAAAAACAAACCCACAGTTGTAGCTTTTATCAGTTTTGAAATATTTTCATATAAATAACGATAAATAGAAAAAATTAGTCCTTTGGTCAACTTTAACTAGACCGAAATGGTCGAAAACTGCAATTGTAAGCTACAACACTTACAGTCTAGTAATATTCAATCAATTACCTTCATTTTGCAACAAACGGGAAGTCTCTTGCACAATATTTCGATTTATGGTGAATTTTTTAAAACAACTTTTTTTTTACGTCCGCGCATTACGAATTCATGCATAATTTTGTGATAATATTTTCTCTGTGTTGCCTTGATCGTTTTACAATGTGTTGTACAAAAAATGATCGCAATTTAGTGTACAATACAACAACAAAATTTAACTCGTTAGCGTTAACCGTTTTGCTCACAGTACAATTTGTATACAATTATATATGAAATTTTTTTTCGCGCTGTCATATATCCCAATATTTATATATGATAATGATATTTTTTTCATTTCTGATGGTTGCATACTAAATTCAGGCAATGACAAAAAAAGGAGCCAAAAATGAACTGTTAATCTTGAAAACTAAGCGTGCTGTGATTTTTAAAAAAAAAAAAATTTCCGCTTCGGCGCTCACTCGCAAACGCCGCCAGCATACGGGAGACAATTTTTAAAATACCGCTTCGGCGTTTAAGGGTTAAGAGTATTAATATTTGAAAATTAGTAAATCATTAATTTATCATACAAAACACATACATTTCTGTAAGAGAGAGAGAGAATTATTATTGTTCATACGTGGAACAAACCTTCAGTCTTGACAATAGGATAATCTTCTAGCGCTAGCTGAAAACTGGTAAAAACAATCAAAGATTGTAAAACAAGAAATCTGTGGCATCTGGCCACTCATGCATATACAGGGTGGATGTTTGGTCAATGACCAAGCTCATACCCCGCAATATGCCAGTCTTTCTTTTACCGCCATGGAAAGTGGAGTTTTGCTTTGCTCTCCTTTTCTAAGCAGTTTTTTTTTTTATCTTAGCCTGCGCTTTATTATTTTTTTTATTTGATATCATTTAATCTTATTTAACTTACTAATACAGTATTTATCAGTATTAATATTTGAAAATTAGTAAATCATTTTTGTATCACAAAAATGGATTTAGTCATGAGAAAACATGAGAAAACATCAAAATACACTAGTTAGTCAATATTTATCACTTGAAAAACCTGTGAATAGGCTAATTTCCCACAAATAATGTGTAGATATGGTCCAAAGAAAAACTCATGAATAGGTGAGTGTGAATCTTGAGAACATGAATACAGGGGGTTAAACTGTAGAGAGAGAGAGAGAGAGAGAGAGAGAGAGAGAGAGAGAGAGAGAGAGAGAGAGAGAGAGAGAGAGAGAGAGAGAGAGAGAGAGAGAGAGAGAATTTTTAATAAATTTAAGGGAGATGGCAAGGACTAACCACAATATGAGGTAGACCAAGAACTTACCATAGTAAATCATTTTTTATGTTAAATGTATCTGTATGTAATCTTGAAATTACTAACATGACGTAACAAACATAGCTATCTGTTTGGAGGTAAGCACGTGCCCCATCGTTCTAAACTACCCACATATTTTAGATATGCTCTAAACAATACAACAATCCCAAAATACATACCTGTACAGCAAATATAATTTCAAAATCATCTTACTACACTGGAAAATATCAATACACATAAAAGGTTGGCACAAACCGAGGCGCAAAGTTACGTAAGCCAAAAACACTCTGCATATGAATGGTAGAGGATACTTGAGAATAACACTTGTCGGCTGGTACATAATTTTGTAACATGACTTTGAAATGAGTAAAAGTAAAATGTAAAGGTTTATTCATTCATCCAATAATGTAGAATGTGGTAAATTATACCATTAAACTTTAGCTCCTTGTTTCTAGCTGTGGCAGAAAAAACAAACTCCAGGCTGCAAACATTTTGGAATATGCAAAGGCATTGTCTGAAAATGACAAAACTACACCTTTACTTCCATTTAAATTTACTACATTTCTATATAAAGTTGTGCTGCATTTCTTAATCCTGCTGTCTTAATTCAAAAAAGGTTTATCTTCAGGTTGTGTTTCACTTTCTACCTAATGGTGGTGAGGATGTTGAACTAATTAGTCAGCTTTCTTTTGGCAACAAATGGTGATGATGATGTTGGTAAAACCCAACAGCTAATACTTTTGAGGGAGTAACATTACAGTATTCACCGCTCATACTTCATAAAATATGATGATGATAATACATGCAATATAATAGGATACAGTAAGCAATACATAATTTTATTAAAATTACCATTACCTTAAATACAACAGTACTATTTAAATTTTGCTAATGGATAATATGCCCCAAAAGTAATTTCGGTTTTTACAGCTTCTTGGATTTTAAATTTTGGATAAGGGATCATACAGCTGAAATTACATTAAAACCCCACCTTACAGTTGTGGATCTGCGGTATCCATTGTCTTTAACTTGTCTAATGTTCCATCTTCATACTTCATTACATATGTACTGGTATTATTTAAAAAATATATTCTGCCATGTTCAACACATGCATATATATGTGACATCCCAATCCTTATTCCTAACTGGTTCAGTTTCCCTAGTTGAAAACTAAGGCAACATTCTAACTTAGTTGCAGTGAACATTATACATAACTCATTGTTTGACCAACAATCAAAGTTCAACCTATCACCATCAAAATACCATGTTTCCCACATTTTCCAATCTTCAACTGCATTCACTTCTGTAAACCAATACATTATATGCTTATTTCTTCAGATAACTGTTCAATTGTATGTAATTCTAGTTTACTTTCAAGATGGCACATAGGGTGAACAATCAATTTCCATGAAAAAACTTTCACCTGAAGATGAAACCAAAATTTTTATATTAAAAAGACCAAAACAAGCAAGAGGGTGGGATATCTGACAAAAGAAATGATGGTATAAATACATACAGACATGTTTACTGTATTTTGGACTGTTAGCTAAACTTAAAAGTAATTTTAAATATAAAGAAACTAGATTACAATAAACTTAGTTTAATGTTTTTGAAACTATTTCAATGGAAGAATTTTTTTTACACAACTTCATCATTGACATATGACTGCAACTGAATGTTCAAATGTTCCCAGACATTGCACTTGAACATGAGATGCCAGGAGCCTTTGGTAACCATCAATCACCTGCCCCACATTTTGTGTTGTCTGGGTATGAAGCTGCCAAGTTCAAGGGGCCTGAAAGAAGGAACTGGGGCTCCTTAAACCTATTCCTCTCAAACTGTAATAACAAGGAACTACCTGGAAAACTGCTCTTTTGTGTTAATCTGATCTCTATCAGTGAAATTGTGACTGGTGATGCAGAGAATGAAGACAATACTTCTCTTGCAAGTACTTCTACTGCATAGGGTTGACTCCTACATACAACAGTTTCTGTGAAAGCAGTAGTCAGGAAGCACAAAGTAAAGAGGGTTTATCAAACATTTATAGTATCCTTCACTGGTATCTCTGCACTCCAACCTCAGGCTAATATATGCCATGATGGTTGATGTCACTCTTACTGGGTACAGATCAAAAACATGTTTGGACAAGTATTCCTCAAGTGGTCAGAACTAGGCTCAATGACTAACAACTACTTCTTGGGCTTTTGCTAACTATCCAATCTAGAGATGTTGCACACTCAAACTAGTACTTTCAAGAATTCAAGAAGGTGACCTTGTCCTACTGTGCCATGGCTGCTTCAAGTTGGCACTCACCCATCTCCTGACAAAATCACAAAGTCCTTGATTTTATCACACTAACATCTTGGCCAGATGATGTAGGAGTTCCTTAAATTCAACACTCACCTCAATAAAGAGGAGAAAGCCTTCCCTTGCCACTCTTCAACAAACCCTTACAGGTCACCAAACAGGAGACCTCATTATAACATTGGAAAAACTACTCAAAATGACTTACTCTTAACCAATAACCTCAATCTTTCTTACAGAAGCATGGTTGCCATTTGCTTCCTTACTCTAGATTATGCCCTCTCCTGATGAAGGAAATTGTCAGTGGTAAGGAATCAGATGCAGAAACCAGGTGATTGTACTGTATCCTAACAAGAGCTACTGGGTCCCTATTACATGATACAGTAGGCTGATGAAGGGTGCCACAAAGTAGGGCAGAAAGGAAGGGCTTCTGATAGTCATTTTATGTTGCTGGAAATACAGCAACAGGATATCTGCTGTTACAAACCTCCAAGGACAAAGAAGATAGACTGTTTTGGGTCGTATTCTGGGCTGCTCATAAACAAACGATCATGATTTCAAATAAATGCAGTCAACTGTCCATTTAAAAAATTACTGGCACTGCCAATCTGTGGGCATCTAAGTCACTGTCTTTGCTCAGTAGGGCACATCCAAATATAGTATTCATCTCTTTTGTAAGTCATTTGTCCATTTGCTGTCATGTCTAATGGCTATCATTATGCTCCTACCACTACTGCTCCACAAAGACTTAGCAGTTGTGTGGACACTGTCCTTAGTCACAATCTTGGGAGCTGGCAGTATTGTTGCTGTACTGTCCGGGTAACTGAGCAGTTGTGGTCACAGCCCCTGTCATGACCACTATCCCATCTTCAGGCAGAGTCACCAACAGGGAAGCCAGAGTAACAGCCTTGATAGCTAACCACATCATGGCAGAACTCTTCTTACTGGTAAAGGCAACATTTGAAGTTGCTAAGGCTGCATGTCACTCTTTTAATAAGATTTCACAAGGCAAAAATGCTCGCCTATGTTTGCTACTTGTTACTGCATGGGTACATGGAACAGGGTAGTTGTCTGGACTGTAGTGGAGTCAGTAGAGTAATGACATACCTGATTCTGCATCATGTCATGAAGAGAACAACTGATCCTTCAACTGAAAAAGACAGGAGTCATCCACAGCAATGAGAGCATCTGCTGGTCAGGTAGTATGCAAAGTGGTTGATAAGCTAGTGTGAAGGTTGGGCTGCAACTGTACAGTCAACAACAAAATTGTCTGAACATGGCATTCCTTCACCACTACTGACCTGGAGATAAACACAAAATACTGATGCAGACAAAGCAGACACCTCTGTAGCCCTTGTTCACCTACTTTTGTACATCTTCCTCTTGAAGTAGCGCAACCACCCAACATGTGGCCAGTCACAGTATATCTTGGTAGAGCATGCCAATGCCTCAACAGCAAGTGAGGCAGGTGACTGATGGATACTTGAGGCTCCAGGCAAAGCATGTGCAGTGTTCTACTGACCTTCTATCTATTAGACCAATGATTGCAGTGACTGGTAAAATTCAAAGATCACATATATGAGTATATCTGACATATCGGGTTGTCATGAAACAAATGTACACATTTTATACATCGAGTTTAATTTACAAACTTACATCTACCATTCTGATATTAACTGTTACCGTTAACCCTACCTTACATTAAATTTGTATGATTCTTTACTAAGCTACTCTACATCGGAGCAATCATTCTACTACATAATTATACTACCACCTATAATATGTTTTAATTCTACAATCTGAGATCCTTACCTTGTATGAACATTAGACGATATAGTCGAATCTTCAAAAACAGGGTTATCCATTGAGTAAGAGGGTGGTGGAGATTTACTTTTTCTCTTTCCACTACCAGTAAATTTTCGCATTAAACTAATTCCACCACTCGTGCCACATCTTTCCTTGGAAGTTTTCTAGAAAAAACAAACATCATTTAACTGTACATCGGCTAAAAAGATATTAGACCTTGTGCAGTCAAATTTCAAGAAAAACAAAACAAATTTATGTTTGAGGATATACTTTAAAATAGAGCATCATAAATTTAATGAGACAGGACACTACTTTACACAAACACTAAAGCATCCTCTTAATGTGCCTATAGCTCCCTCTGGGGAGTTACCATATTGAATTAAGCTACAAAACCCTCATTTCCCCACCAATTTGGTTACAGAATTCACATTTTGATGATTTCTCTTTCAGAGCTCAGGATATTTCTCCTTCCCTACATATGTTTTAAATGTTTCTTCTGCATCCTTGTTCAGCAACAAAAGGTACTGCTAATTTTCTGTTAAGTTTCCCTGTCTTTAGCAATACCATTGGTTTGGTGGTACCTCTTCTTGATGTCTTGAGTCCATCAAGAATAGACAACCCTACAATCTTCAATCTTTGGAATTCACACACACACACACACACACACACTACTATGTATTATGTCCTTCAGTTTGGCATAATGTACGGTTACCTTTTCCACTGCCCTCTGCTACAAAGAATTTTTAAGATAAAGGAACTAGATTCTTATTCAGATCCAAACCAGGGTTATAATATCAGAGAAGCACCTCCTTGTTCTGCACAACTCCTTCTATACCGACACTCTTACTGGATACTTCCTGGATATCTTCTGTTATATAAAGGCTCTGGAAAAATTTTATACTTAGTGACTTCTTACCAAATGTTTACTAAATAAGTAACACTATGATCAAAATTCACCAAGTAAAACAAGCCCCTACTTTTCTTCATTTTTCCATAAATCTACTATTCTGCCTCTGCAGGCCATTTATGTACAGGTAACGGATATCACTGATACATGCATACTCAGATGGGGCCAACCTCAGAAATATGACATTTTTATAATAATAAAGTTTTGTATGTACTTATGCAGTAAATATGTAGTACATAGATATAGTTTTCCACATACGCCAGCCTAAATTCAAATTTCACGGGTATTGCTTCAATTGTTGTGTAGGCGTACAGTGCCACCCCCTAACAGCAACATTAGGAACCACCTCACTCTGTTTTATGCATAATGTCCATCAAAGGGGAGGAGGAGAGCTCTGATCATGTAATTACTGGGTAAATATATATAAAACTTTATTATAAAAATGTCATTTCTATATAAGTGACTTTCCTAGTAATTACTTAGCTGATTCCAAATTGAAAGGAGGTGGGATCATGGACAAATTCTACTCCAAAACATTAAGCCATTTAATGATCTTGAAACAGAAAAGTTAAAAGCATTGAAAACAAGGCTTGTCATTCCTATCAGTTAAGAGAGCTACTGCAGATAGATACTGACTCTGGTTGGTGCTCATCTTAACTCTGTAGTGGTGTGGTGGTATAGCCAAGGGTCCCCTCCCACTTAAAGGGAACTTTGCAACAAGGGAAGAGCTATGATGGGTAGCAAACCATGATAGGTGCCTGTCCTTGCCCTGGCCACAGCACCAAAATAAAAGCAACCAGAAAACTCTGACACCTACACTGAAATAAATTCATGACTCATCCACTGAAAGTGGTGGTTGCTCCAGGTACATTGTACCCCCTGGCTCTCCAAAGTCAGCACCTTGCTGAAAAGGTGAAGAGACAGGAGAACATCCTGTGCTTCCTTCTGCGATGCCATGACAGTCACTAAAATTGGTCTTGAGGTATTGAAAGATTTCAACACAGCTTAAGCTTTCATAAAAAATATAGTAAGAAGCAAAGATCGTTTACGCTTCCAGTAGGTCAATAGTAGAATGGGTGTAAAGAGCATATAGCGTCTGAAAACTGAGGAGGTAGAGGCTGTTCTGATGTCCTTAGCTTCATTTCCAAGTAGGCAAAATGCACTCCACATCACTGAGTGTGTCTCAAAATGAAGTCCATATCAAATGGAATACAATACATTTAGACTGAGGAAGAGACAGAATTCCTGAGTTGGCACCAGGCTGTGGCTGGCACCAGAGGAGCTGAGCATCAGGCAAGAAGGAAATTGACAGATGTAGAGTGCTCCTGTAAGTCAAGGAAGACCATAACAATCTAAAGGCAAAAGAATGGATCCAGGTCTTGGATGGGACCTTGAACTTTCCTGATCAGAGATTGTACTACTTCTGCAAGAGCCAAAAAACCTCTCTGACCCTGCAGAGCAAGCCATCAAGGTACCAGAAGACTTGGAAAGGGGGTTCTTTCCTTGACAGGAATGGAGTAGCCTTTTTGGAGAACCTGAACCATCCAACGTTGTGCCCCTTGCAACTCCATTCCTCCCAAAATATATGTAGTCTGGCACCAACTGGCGAGCAAAGGACTTCGAGGGGGCTGAAGGTTGGAATGGAGTCTTGCTTGAGGACGTAACTTACCTCCTCGAAAGGGCTGTTGTAGAGGCAAAAAAACCTTGTCAGGAGCAGCAGAAGATGTCTGGGGATGCTTAGTCATCTGAGCTAGCAAGTCATGCATCGATATCTTCCGTAGGGCTGGCAGAACCTCCTTCACAGTGTCTTGAGGGAACAAATGCGACTTATTGAGGGAAGAAAACAAGAGGGCAGAGTTCTGAGTAACTGTCACACTTTAGTAGCAAAAAAACACCAAAGCTCTTGCTTTTTGGGGATCCCCATGGCAAAAAGCTAAGCTAACTCATCCAAACCATCTCTAACTGCTTTATAGGCGCACAAAAAAAAGCTTAACCAGTCTGAAGAGAAGTCTTCTGCAAGTAATGAGCAGCCCTCAGTCTTCCTGGCTAATGCACCAACTGTCCAGTCTACGACACTGATTATTTCCAACACCTTAAAAATATCCCTCACAATGTGATCCAGCTCAGGTGAAGAGAAGAAAACCTTGGCTGAAGAAAAGGCAGCACAACGAATTGCATTGACCAAGCTGGAGAATCCCCCGGGGAAAAGGCAGACACTCCCATGGAAGGAGCCTCCCTGGTGGAATATAAGAGGAGAGAGCACTAACTTGGGAAGGCAAGGATCAGAAGGAAGTTTCCTCATGAGGAAAGTAGAAGCAGGTGAACTGGGAGGCACTGTTACAAAGAGGTCAGGGAAGTTTGCTAAAAGAAACCTCAGAAAGCTAAAATATGAACAGACAGGAGCGTTGTCATAGTCTGGATCTTCATCAGAAGAAAAGATGGATGGCAGAGTGATCCCCACTCTTGGGGAAGGAAGCCCATCCAATCTTCCAAGTGGCAGCAAATAGGGACTAGCAAAGGATCCCATTGTGTCGATGAAGATGGACAAGGAGAAGGTGGCGCTGGGCATCCAACAACTGCTAAGTGAGGTGAGGTGTGATGAGCGCCAGGACAAAAAAGTACTTGAGAAGGCTTGAATACGCCAACATAAGAGCAGAGTCCTGAACCACTTTCTGTTCGTTGAACAACACAGGTGACAAGGCAGTATTTCCACCTTTAGGAGCGGTAGCCTTCATAAGTAAACCCATCAGTGTGAAATTGCTGACAAAGTGGAGCTAAAGACAAATTCTCTACACCAGATGTCTTAGGAGAAGATACAGTTGGCGCTGAATGTTCTACCTCTGGTGCCGAGTGACTCACTTTAGACGCCGAGTGACTGACAGAAGGGGGAGAGCGAACAGGTGAAGGCGAGCAAGTCAACACACCTGGCGCTGAACGCATGGGAGTGGACTGGCAATCGGAAGCAAGAGGTCGTTTATGATGCTCTGAACGTCTAGGCAGTAGCACAAGACATTCAAATGAGCCTAACTACTCCAGACTGTCCTAAGATGAATGCTCACAGTGCACTGCAGAAGGATCCTGGTGAGTAGGAGCATAACTGCAAGGTTGCAGACTAAGAACAGGCTCTTTATGCTTCTTCACAGACGGAAAGGAGCAGTCTATGAATGAAGCGTGGCTCTTCAGAGGTCGAGAAGACACCAAATGACAACAATGACGTTACTTGTTGGGAGACGACTCTTCTGAATTCGACAGCAACTGAGCACCACTCACTGAGACGCCTTTCCGGCAGTGTTCAGTCAAAACCTGTGAATGCACGACATGTTTGACAGAGGGGCCAACTATCGGGACAACCCCTTCCCAGTTGTATGTCTTCTCTCAGGTGTGGAGGAGCAGGACAGTGACTTTAGGTCTCAGAGATCTAAGGGGCCAGATAGCCACTGTAAGGGTAAGTGATGTTTTAACAAGGAAACAATCGTTCATTTGTTTTTTAGTAGCTGCCCCCTTACTCGGGAATGTTGTTCTGGGCTATTTGAGTTTACATCTGTGGCTTTCACTGTGACCGTATTAATCAGGTTTGGGATAACAGTGCGCCAGGTCCTCGACAGTACAGCAACTTAGCAACATGGTAACTTTGTTAAGCACCAGGCATTGGCTGTCTGTTGTCTTCAGCAGCTGGGTAATGGCCTTTTGGATGGCAGAGCCTGTCCTGATGTATCTACATAGATCGTCTGTTTTTGTGAGAGATTATTCTACCTTAATCATCTGGGTGATGGCCTTTTGGACAGCGGTGTCTGTCTTAGCATTTCTACGGAGATCATTTGTTTCTGTGTGAAGCTGCTTGGAGTTTTATTTTTACCACACATATTAGTATTTACTTGAACTGATCATTGTTTGTGATTGTTATTGAAGCTGTCTATTGATTTGGTATCATTATTTATTACTATGGTTTATGTTATGTGTTTTGGTAATTAACTGCTACTTGTTTATTGATTTTGTGTTAAGCTTGACTTCTGTTTTATGCTGTCAAGAGATATAATAAAAGTGTTCATAGATTTATATAATCTTGTTTACAGAAGTTAAACTAATGTTTTCTGTCCGTGCATTGTTATTTTACTTTGATGTTAGTACGTATATCGTAAAGTAACTTTGGTTTAGCTACATCGGTTATTTTGATTTTGAACTGACTCCTGTTATGTAATTTATGTATAGTTATATTTTGAATTGACTCCATTAGAGTACGACTGAATCATTTATTATTACTTCATTACAATTTTTATTTCTTTATGGTTACTGTATTTGTAATGGTATGTCTTAGATGGTGATAGTGAGTGTATTATTCATTATGATTTTAACCAAACCTGAACTTGCTTGTACTTATTGTAATTTTGTATATAATAAATTAGCTTTAAGGTAACTTTGGTTGTTTTGTTGAACTCCTTCCTCCATTGTTTGTCCTCATTTCTGCCAGTCATCAAGTCCCATTTTCTTTTTGCTTTTAAGATCCTGCAGGACCGAGAGAGGTCCATTACACCACCTCCTCCACCACACATCCAGTGAGACGTCTTTCCAGTTGCTGTCTGTCAATACCTTGGGCCAGCAACAGGCTTGACTGAGGAGGCGACTACCCACATGTAAACACTCCAACCTGGCTAGGAGCATTGAGAATCAAGTAGCTACCTCCTCCACGGCACAACACTTCACTGTTACACGGATAAATTCATGATAACTAAAATAAAAGGCTGGCAAAGGCATGGGAAGGAAGCGAGGGAGGAAGCAAATGAATAAGACAGAAGGACTGGTGTAGGAGAGAACTGGCGCTAAGTGGACATGAGCTGGCACTGGGCAGTGCATGCTCTCAGCTGGGCACAGGAGGTGGAAGGCAAAAGGCGGGGGGCAGCAGAAGGCAGGAGGCGGATGGTGGTAGGCGACAGGCGCTCCTGTGCACGCAGTGGCAGGCAGGTGGAGGCTAATGGTGCCTACGATTTTGGTAACCTTGGTTACTGCTTACTTTCATGGAAAATAATCAATTGGTAATCGATTACCAACTACTATTTACATCGTTATAGCAATTTCTGGCATCTAGACAAAACATGTGTAAAATGTATAAATTAGCATTTCGTATATTCAGACATAAATGTATTTTAAGATAGCATAAATGTATGTGTACTCTAAACTAAAAAGTAAATTTATCCAAAAAAGTAGTTTTAGCATTCAAGTATCAAAACAAATCCTACTCTGATATTGTAGAACGATTTCTTTAAGGTATTCTCTAATTAGTGATAAAAAAAATATTATTTACAAATTATTGATTACTCAAAAAGAAATTACTACTTGAATTGTCAAGAATAAATCAAAGTAATCGAATCCAGCAACTGATTACAAGCACCATCATATGAGGTAAGTGAGCTGCACTCTATTAAATAACTCTTTGAGGCACTGAAAATTTTTCATGTACAACGTATGAATTTCTCTCTCATCAATGTTCATACCACTGGAATGATGCAGATAGATAGATGAATAGATTATGAAACTTAGCCCTCTAAATTAAAAACCAGAAGCTCTGTGAATCTACTATTTTTTTCATTTTGAACTTGAATCTATTGCCAATCTCAGATTAAAGTGATCAAATCCCATTTTTTTTAGGTGTTTCATCCTCTCTACTGAGCTAAAGTCCTTTAGCATGTACCTGCCTTGCATTGGATTAGCCTTTCTTGTCATTCTGGCTCAAGCTTTCTTTTGAAATTGTACATCATTGCCTTGGAATAAATTAAACCCTTCTAGTAATTCGGGTTTAAATACACTGCATTTAACCTATGCCCTACCAAGAACTGACAAGCCCATTGAGGACAAAAAAAAAAAAATTCAGATTTCCATTGGCAGTAAAGAAACATATCGATTATGGGGGTTGGCTGGTAGCCCTATGTATGGGGGTATATGGCAAAAAAGCAAGGGAGAATATGGCAAAAAAGCAAAGTCATAATAAAATTCATGGAGCTTTGTATGGCAATGGAGAATGCATATACAAAATAGATTGTCAAAATTCCTCTTACTTTCGTAGTTACAGGGTAATTAGTAAAAGTAACTCAATAAGCCAAAAACATTGATTTGTACAAGAAAATGCAGTATTTCTTCTGTTATTGTAAATTTTGATCATTATTATCAAACAAATTGTGAGCAATGGCATCTGTAAAGATTCCATGAGTCACAAGACGGGAAGTAAGCAAGTTACCACCCTTTAGTGCGAGCTAAAACATGATAAGAGGGTACACGTGCGAGTTTCACCTCAGACATTCCCTTGCTTTTACATCTGTTTTTCTTTGTTTTGGCAAGAATTTCCTCATGCCAAAGAGAAAGACAAGCACAACATCTAACTAACATTTAGAAGAAGAAAATTTGCTCTAATAAGCAGATCATAATAGTATTGGTGATATTAGCGTAGTTAGTGGAGAGAAAGATAGAGGGCTGTGTAGCAGAGCGCCAGGCTATGGGTTTGAGCAAAGGGATCTTCATTTATGATAAATAACATAGTTTGGGTTTATTAATACCCAAAAAGGAATATAAAATTCATAATAATCATGATTTATTAACACTGTCTTTGTAAAAAGAGTACAAGTTCGAATTTCACCTCTGACATTCGCTTGCTTTTACATCTGTTTTTCTTTGTTTCGGCAATGAAAAGAAGAAAATTCACTCTAATAAGCAGAGTAAGTGAAGGAGAGAGAGAGTGTTACATAGGAAGGTTGCCCTGTATCGCCTGACGCACTGCCCCAGGCTTCGATCTATGAGCAAAGGGATCTTCATTTATGATTAAATTATGATAAATAACATAGTTTTGGTTTATTAGTACCCAAAAAGGAATATAAAATTCATAATAACCATGATTTATTAACACTGTCATAAAAATACAATTAAAAACTTTGACTGCCCATATCTCAAAACTATACTTATTGACCTTCAAATTGTATCTTCTCCCTTAGTTTTAAAGCTATATACATAACTTAAAAAGACATATAGAACAATCAAATGAAGCCATTTTTTCCTCTTTTTTTCTTTAATTTTTTCCCTGATTTATATATAGGGTTTATATTTTTACCAAATGAAAAAATTCATATCTATCAAAAAAATTACTTATAGAAAACACTCTTCATTTGATTGGAGGTCTACATCAGGTCTATATATGGTAGTAATCCCAGGTAATATTAAGTATCAAGGGAGGAGATAGAATTTGAAAAAATTTTATTTTCGGGATAAATCGCCCTGGCGTCACAAAACCAAAGGTTAGAGGCGAAAATCATAAGCAGTTTGGAGATGTCCCAAGTCATCTCATTAAGTGGTATGAATGTCAAAAGTCCTGTCCTTAAAAAATGGCATAAGCCGGCCGGCCCCCTTAATAAAAGCTTTTGTCAAAGATTCCATAAAATATTACTAATAAACAAAACAGAAAAATGCAATAAGAGAGGCTGACACTAAAAAATATCAAATAACACCAAAATGAAAAGCTTTGACACAATTCTGAATAGAATATAAATTTAAAACATGTTAATAATTAACCTTTCATTCATTGATAATGAATGGTGTACCATATATTTCTGTAATACAGTCAAATATTTTGATGGCTCAACAATTATCTTTAGAATTTAGTACTATTGACATTGAAAGAATGAACAAAATGTTTTTTAAACAAATTTATGTACAATATAAATATATTCAGCAACACAGGTGGCAATGACACACAATGACATATACAGTGGACCCCAAGTATTCGCGTTCTCCAGATTCGCAGACTCATGCATTCACAGATTTCTCTCTAGAACATTTCCCTGCATTATTTACAGAAAATTTGCCTATTTACTGTATTTTTCTATGAGAAATATCCACAAATTCCTGTTTTTTTATCAATTTCATCATAAAATGCACTTTTTTGTGATAAAACTATTAAAAAAACAGGTATACAAAATTTTAGTGGAGTTTTTTGAGTTTTAACTAACAAAATAGGAGGTTTTAAGCATTTTTATAGGGGTTCCAACTATCGTGGGTTCTAACTATTCGCGGGAAGGTCTGGTACACATCCCCGCGAATAAGGGGATTATTAATAGGGGTTAGTTTTTCCAGACCTCTGAGTCTCAAGTAGACTCTTCTCGGGCTGGTTACGCATACGGGGGGACCACTGTAAATAACAACATGCAAACAGCATTTCTACCAGGAATAAATGTTAATAGTATAAATTATAGAATACAAAAGCAAAAACTGAGCACTTACTTTGTCTAGTTTGTTTGGTAATGTAGAGCTTCCTGGCGTAGTTATTGTCCCAACATCACCAAGTGCAACATTAGGAGGTGGTGAAACTGCATTGCTTATGCCACTTGCAGTTCTAAAATAATGGGGAAAAAGAAATCATAAAGTGCAAAAATACCTGCAATCAATCAAACAATCAATTAACCTCTTTATGAAATTATAAAATCAAAGGAAACTAGTTTAATAATCTAAAACTTTATTCCACTTTATATCTATGGGATACAAAAAATTCATGAAAAAGAAAATTACAATTTTTTAACACTAAAAACATCACAATATTATTCTACCAGATGCAAAGTGACTAGTATTTCATACCTGTGATTTGAGAAACCTGGAGTTGGAGAAGATGCATGCCAAGAGGAAGTCTGAGAGGACGAATGATGACCTGAACCATCAATGGATGAGCTGACAGACCTCGGAGGCAACTCAGGTGGGAGTGATGAAGGGGGGCTGCTACTGCCACAGCCACCTGTCATCAATCAATTCAGAATTTCCTTATTTTCTAGTATTTTTCACTAGCTCCAGGGATTGAAAAAACAAAAGATGTAAGAAGACAAACACTATTTTATATTAGTAAAAATAAGTAAAAACTTGTTAACTACTGAAATATTAAAAGAAAACAGTGAAGAAACTTTGGCCTTTTTCTAATTGAAAACCTACAGTTTACATTCAATATTTGGAGAATATTAGTAAGCAATATGGTCTAAAATGTGTAAGTTTATAGCAAATACAAAAAATCATCATCATTCAGAGGAAACAAAAGTCTACTAATGGTAAAGTTCTGCAATACAGCCATTTTAAGGCAAAGAAATCACCACAACGATATTTATTGCTTGATTGAACAGAGAGCTTTTGAGCAGTGTTTTGTACACATTTAAAAAAATATATATGATTTCTCTTACCCTCATAAATGAGTCCTACACATCCCTCAACATCTCTAACTAATTTTTCTTCTAATCCTCTACGCAAGAGGAAAAGCCTACACTATCTCGAGTGCTTTTTGAAAAAATGATAACTGTAACTGCTACTATCCTGTGTTCCAAGACCACAACTATTAAAACTCTTCACATCCTCTCAGCCAGAGTACTAAAATCTCTAAGCACAGTGTTTTGGTATATGGTATATCATTGCATATACAGGGAAAATATTGGCTTTGATCAGCTGTCTTCATTTACAACATTCAATAAAATATTATTAAATCCAAAGACCACTTACAACTAGCAATATCAATTCAAACGTCCTAACGAATTGGAAAACTATTTGCAACATTTCTCACACCGTAAACTAATGGTTTTGTTCATGCTTTCAATGCCCAAAAATAGAAGGTTATTTTTATTCACGAGCAATAACTACCAAGATATCAATGATTTATAATTAAACCTTCTCATAAATCTAGTATGAGGCACATTAGTGTCTATTCTACCAAATGCATAAAAACATAGACTCCCAGCTAGTAATAACTGAAGAACAATTGATTTCTAAGGGCCTGAGACTTTCATTAAAGCCTTTGCGCACTTTTGTAAGGCCTCGGAAGGCCAAGGCAAAAGGCAATTGCACCTAGGGCTTATACAGAAGTTAAGAAAGGGCAGTATGGCTAATTATGTGAATACCATCCTGAATTGACATTTTTGTCCAATTTTTGCTACTCAGTTCTGTTCAATCTAGGAATGGGTAAAATTTTGCACTTTCTTGCTTTCATCAATTTTGTCAATATGCTTTGAAACTGGCTTGGGTAGAGGAACTGTCCTTACTGGGTTGGACTTGGCATGTGGGTAATATAATAACTAGTAATGTAATGAGAGAGAGAGAGAGAGAGAGAGAGAGAGAGAGAGAGAGAGAGAGAGAGAGAGAGAGAGAGAGAGAGAGAGAGAGAGAGAGAATTTTTATTTACACCAAAGTTATATGTTTAGGGAACCTATTAATTGTGATAAATTGTCATGAAAAACCTTTTTACAAAGTGATAATAACAGCACAAGCAAAATTACTTTTTATAACTTTTTACTAATATTTAGAAATTGCAAGTGGTATTTTACCAGAGAGAACGATGAGGTGCAGAACTGTCCTGATATTTAGCAAAATTATATGGAAATGTTTTTTAATAGGTTCCATTTAGTTGAATGTACGACATTACTTAGTACTGCATTTTTTTTGCTGCTCCTACCTACATATTTATGCACTAACCTCAACTAACTATTAAGGTAAATCAAAACTACCGTGTATACTCGAGTAAAACCCCCAAATTTTCACCCTAAAACAATGATTTGATCATGTATCTCAAGTAACATGCGAGTTCAATTTTTGAGACCAAAAGGCTAACCTCTTTTCCTCCTATTTATCTACCCCATTTTCTAGTTAGGCTAACCCGTTTTCCTCCATCTCTTTATCTATCCCATCTTCTAAGTTAAGTTAAAAAGAGAAAAAGAGAAAGCTAAAAGTATCGTCAGAAATGTTATATTTGTTGTATAAATGCATACAGCCAGAAACAGCTGATTTGCTATGAACAACTGAATCCAATAACTACAGTGGTTTGCTTGCATTTAAATCATCGTACAATAGTAAAAAATTACTGTAGTTATGTTACAAATGACATTAAATAGAATAGGACCGATATATTTTTATATTACTATATCCTCACTCGCTATGGAAAAAAGATCGGCAAGGGCATATACTGCTAAATTTAAGCTGCTAGTTGTAGCTGAAGCTGAGGAAAGAATGTTCATCTGCTAATGACTATTATTGTGCATTGGCAACATGGAAACTTTGGTATAGCACCATAAAACTCAACAGCAAACAAAATTTGAGAGAAATGTGTTTTAATCAAAATTATTTGGCATAAAAGAACACATTTTACTGTGTTCACTCCGATAAAAGATAAATGTGTAAAGCTTGTAGTATTCTGATGAAATCAAGTGAAAATATCGAATGCAATCTGTTCCATTTTTTACGCAATAAACATGCTCTCAGCATCATCTACTAACAACAACAACAACAACAACAACAACAACAACAACAACAATTTCGTTCACAACAATACAAATTCAAGTATTTTGACTTGAAAACTCTTCGTATAACATAAAATAGCCTTGTCCCATATCAATAGAGTATCTTGAGATTCATTTACTCTAATTAGAAGCAAGAAAATCACCCTGATTTGACTTCAACACAGCAAAATAATTTTACCTCGCAATCATCCTTAGTTGGTTTTTTTATTTTATAATACAACAATAGTAATATGAAAACACATACATAATATTATTGGATGCAGTGAAGTAAGGCATAACTTTTTAAAAGATCCATGGAAAAGATGCATATTCATCATGTTTGTATTTTATCAAACGATACTAATATGTGAATATTACATATGCTAATTTTATATCTCATGTATGATGCAACCCCCCTAAAATTAGCTTCAAAATTAGGTCTTCAAAAGTCACATTATATCCGAGTATACATGGTATGTTTATGCAATAAAAGAAGTTATTATAAAAGCTCATTCATTAAAAGGTAGCCTTTAAATATGTGATACAAATCTGGAAGCAGTCTCAAAATAACAGTTCCACTGAGCTAACTCCTTATTACTCTATATACGTACTTATCATTGTTCCTTATCCTATTTTGCTAATCTCCATCTTGTTTCATAGCGAAAACAGCTGCAATCACAAACCCATTTTTCATAAAATAACCCCAATCATTATTCAGGAGGGAAGATGAATCTGATGAGTCCAAGATGGAAGATGTCACAACCAGAAGTCCATCAGAACAAAAGATGATGGGGAACTGGTAAAAGCAGTTCCTAAAAGAACAATGCTATGCTTCAAGAATTGCAATGAGAGGATTTCCAGACAATAGTCACTCTCAAAAGCGATAGCTCTGCAGTGGAAGAAATCCAATGACACTCACTAACCAGCATAAGGGGCAAAAAGCAGTGAATTCAGGTAAAAGTTCTCAAAGTTCCATCTATCTGAAACAGTAATATAATGATGAGCGAGATGATTGACATCATAATTTCATATACATACAAGGAAATGGGCAGCCGCAATGATAAGCCATATTATGAGTGTTATGATAGCTAGCCTGAGGTAAAACTCTAGCAAAGAGGCATGGGAAATCTCAATGTTTGCCTTTGAGATAGCAGTGAGCACTAGTTGCCAAAAAATAAAAAAAAGCAAAGTTGGATGTCAAGGAATTTGCATCCTGAGCCCTTGTCCTGAATGAAAGAAGTCCCCTGAACCAGTTCCTGACACATGGATGGTGGTGCATGAAGAGAACAGGGGGAAACCACTTTACCTACCAATCAAGAAGCAACAAGAGGCTCATCAATAGAGGCCCAGCAACCAAATATGAAACCACACAAAATGCACTTGGTCATCATGTTCAGTGAAGCCCAAGATGATCCCATACATGGCCATAAAGGTCCAAGAAAAATGACACATCAAACAGATCATTAAGTCACCAGCAATGCAGTAAAGATACAAACACATTCAAGTTGCTACATGGAAATCAAGTGAAACCTGATATATAATTATGTACTAAAGTATGAAGTCAGGAAGGCATTTTAATTCCCTTAAACAAGGCTACATTGAAAAAGACAGGAGACAGGCAGCATGGGAATCCTCTCAGTCAAGAGTGGCAAATTATAATTCGAAGAAAGCTTCTAAAAATGAGATACATTTTTTGAGCCACAAATTTTGCTATGTTGGAGGCAGTGACAAGAGTGACTTCAGCAAAAGACCAAGTAAATTTACTTCCTTTTAAGTTAAAGGAGAATATACAGTGGTCCCCCGTATTCGCGGGGGTGCATACCAGACCCCCCGTGAATAGTTAGAACCCGCGAATAGTTGAACCCCTATGAAAATGCTTAAAACCTCCTACTTGTTAGTTAAAACTCAAGAAAAACCTACTAAAAATTTATGTCTGGTTTTTTTAATAGTTTTATCATAAAAAGTGAATTTTATGATGAAACTGATAAAAAAACCAGGAATTTCTGGATATTCCTCATAGAAAAATACTGCGAATAGGCAAATTTTTTGCGAATAATGCGGGGAAACGTTCCAGAGAGAAATCCGCGAATACGGGGGTCCACTATATATATGTCAAGTACCAGCCTATAAAGGTACTGAATAAGTTGAAGCATGTGTTAATTATTTTGACGTGTGAATTACGGCCAAATGATCTGATGCAGAATACAGCCTACCCTACCAGCTGACTATCTAGAAAATCAAGACACTTAACCGTGAGTAGCAGTATATGATTTTGGCAGCAAAAGTTAGGATACACACAATTATATCCTGTACATATTTTTAGTGATGGTAAGATAATTAGTTCTTATTTTTATCAATGAACACATGAACTGGTACCAAAAAATGTTCATTCTGTTATGCTCAGATGGACAGAGGAAAACCAGCCAATCCTGCACTTATGTACAAGGTGGTGAGAGCATCAACTGCTTCCAAGAAGATAAAACACTACTGGTAACAGAATAGCTATATAATTTTTTCCAGCATCCCGCAATAAATACACATTTAAAAGATTTTACCACTGAATGCATTTCTACCGTGAAGGTGGAATGAGAACTGGGAAATTTCTTGATAATGGCATCTCCAGCTATAACAAAACATGATTCCATTAGTCACTTTAATCCAACAGTACTATACTATACACTACTTTACAATCAATGCTGGCTAGTGTGTTGAAGAAATTCCTTCCAATCACTTCACAGGAATCGTTTCTTCCCTACAGTTGAATGAGAACCTTGCTTCCAGTGAATGAAGCAGTCACAGCAGGAGATGGAAGGGAGTAGCCATAATGGACTGCTATTAAAGTGGGGCAGGTGACAGTCTAGATAGGGATATCTAGAAAATGCAGAAGAGGAAAGAGAGGGAGACCCAGTGAAGTTGAGCTCACTGCCATGAGAAAGCCAGCAAGATCTAAAGGAAGAGTAGATTGGGGGACAACTACACCCGGTCACTCCTTCCTCCTCACTCAGCTCTTACCATATCAATCATCCCTACCACTCCTGTACTTCTAATTTCTGAATTTTCTTGTCTCTCTTGCAGCAATACACTTAAAATCCACCTCAGCATCCTCATTTCTGTTTTCCCCATTTCTCATTTCTTAATTCCAATATTTCTTTAAATATATTTTCAATGGTCTGATTACTATACAATAGATCTTTACTCTTAGTTTATTTGGAATTCTTTTATCACACACTATCCCTGCCACCTCCCTCCAACTCTACCTTCAAACATTTCTGTTATGCCATAGAATATTAATATACAGTGATCCCGTATTTGCAGGGATGCGTACCAGACCCCCCGTGAATAGTTAGAACCTGCAAATGTTTGGAACCCCTATAAAAACGCTAAAAACACCCTATTTTGTTAGTTAAAACTCAAGAAAAACCTACTAAAAATTTTCATACTTGGTTTTTTAAGTTTTATCACAAAAAGTGCATTTTATGATGAAATTGATAAAAAAAAACCAGGAATTTGTGGATATTTCTCATAGAAAAACACCGCAAATGTGCGAATTTTCTGCGAATAATGCAAGGAAACGTTCCCGAGTGAAATCCACGAATGTGTGAGTCCGTGAATCTGGAGAACGCGAATATGGGGGGTCCACTGTACTGCTGTTCTTGTTCTTTTATATACCATTTCAATCAACCTAACCAACTACTTTGGCACTTTCCCTTCTTCAACAACAAAACACTACCTCCCTTGATATTCTACCCTATTACCTTCCTGCCAAGTACCCTATAACTCTTTATAAGTAGACAGCATCAACTCTGCCTCTTCACTGCTGCTTGTAATTTTTAAGCAAGTATCCATTCTAAAACCTTCAAGAAGTTATCTGTTTGTTTGATTCCTCTATAATTATTGCAATCCATAACATCTCCCTTCTGTTTACTCTCCTGTACAATCAAGACTGTCTTCCCAGGAATCTGACATTACTTTCTCCTCTTAGATTGCCCTTAAAAGTTCCAGCCTCCATTCTTCCCTCAGAAATACCAAGCACTGTACCTTCAACTTTTCAATTTGCATCTCGGATGGATCTGGTGTTTGCCATTCATTATACTTACTGCCTTCTCTACATCTACAGATTGTATCTCCATCACTAGCCCCTCCACCCTCCCCACTTCCTCCAAAGGCTTTCCTTCTTTTTCTGTTTAAAAGACCGAATATTGAAAACTTCTGTCAAGATAAAACTAAGGATCCTAAGCTCAGTGCAATGATCCATAAAAAAGAATGAGTTACACCACCAGTCACCTTTTTTACAACCAATACAATACTTACAGAAGGAAACTCCAAGTAGTTTAGATGGAAGAGCAATTGAAATCTTTAAGGGAATGATCTCACTTCTTGGCATATTAAAACTGTGTGCTGTTTAACTCTAAAGCCAAATGACTGGGGAGACTTTGGGTGTGCTTCAGAATATTTTAGAAAGCTTTCTTTGCTAGTTGTTTTAATATAAAAGAAACTAGCAACTTCTGTAGTCTATACCAATGCCTAAGTATGGAAGATTGGTAGTAGATGGTCTATGGCAAGTCTGATACCAGCAGGGTGCAAAAAATCTTAACCAAATTGCAGTTGCTTGGAGAATGTGTTTCAAAACCAAGGGAAGGTTTTGACAATTTTACAAAGTTTTATACAATAAAATTCAAATGATTAATGGTCTACAACAATGTATATATTTTCCAAATGGATGACACTAGGATAATTAACACAGGAGTTGTGCATTTGTTGAAAACCACACCGTGCAGGAGACAAGGTAACTTCTTGTCAAAAAACACACTGTGCAAGTGACAATAAGCCTCACTTCTCTAAAACCCAAATTAGTTATGTGTTGACCACCTTCTCAGTCAGCTTACATAAACATATTGTTAAAGCAATAGGCCAGGCCAGTAACTTGCAGCTAGAAACTTACCCTTACCTGGTTTTGAAAATGCTACTAAGATGTCAAGCCCCCAAACACTTGGATGGTTGCTGCCCTGATTTATTTGATTTCTAATACCTAATATAAATTGGGACAAGCATTATCATGGCATAGAGAATTTTGCCTAATTGCAGCATCAAACTTGCTTTCATTAACTGAAAGATTATAGCATTTTTCCATACTTGTTTTGGAATCAAGACTTTCTTCCTGAACTAAATGGTGATATCTATGTCTGTTCCTGATTTAAGTTGTCCAACAAAAGTTATGCTACTCAATGAAGAAACAAAATACTTCCAGGATTGTGCCATGCTGCCATAACTGCTCACTGGAGTTAAGCTCCCATTGGCCTGGTCAGCTTTGGAAAAAGCTGGTGGTTTTTTTAATCAAGTTTGCTGTTGCTGGGGTCTCTGGTGTCATTTTCCAAAACTAAGGTAGTCGGTTATGTGTGTAGGGTGTCATTAAATAGAACAATGGCATTATCTACTTTCTGAAATTCATCCAGTCTATTTTACTAGTGTACTACTGTGATGGCCTTAGCACAGGTGTACCATTAGTTTTCATAATTATGGGTACCTGATCACCCGAATGCCAGGGATCTACTGTCTTCCAATTGAAATCAACCTGGCAATTAGTAATAAAACCAAGTGCTTAATTGAATGGGAAAATGTGTATGATCACCAGTGTTAAATATGTCAATATCCTAATTTTTTATCAATTAAACAATTTCTCCCCATTAAGTGCAGTGATCTACACTTGCTTTTGCAGTTCTCATAACTTTAGCCTCAGGCAACAATTAAAATCATAGATTCAATCATGACTCAATTGCACAAAGCTCCCACTGATGTTATAAGTGCTACCAAGAGGCCAAAGAAAAGTGATGCCATTGCAAGTAAAGAATGAATTGCTAGATTTTCTATGAACTGCAGACTTGTAAGTTGTGGTCGCCTGCATCAACAAGTTGACGGAGCAGTACACACATAAGGAAACATCAATCTAAGCGGTTGTTGCTGCAACTACATCAGCAGGTGCAAACACTGTATCACATGCAAAACACCACTCTCTTATGTGGAAATAGTTACTTTTCTGTGGGTGCTATAAATGACATCCAGACAGACTCAAAAATGACTTGAGAAAAGTTCATGTCCTTATGTGAATCCGAAAGGGCCAGGATCTAGCTCAGAAGGCTTCAAAGCTAGTACAACATGGTTCAATAATTTTAAGAAGAGAGTTGGACTATGAAATGTAAAGAATACACTAAGAAAAGTTTCTGATCATCATAAAGAAACTTATATAGGCATAAGACCATTTACCAGAGCAAGTATTCTGTGATGATGGAATCTCTCTGTCCTGGAAAAAAATAATAAAGAGGGCATTTATTAGCCAAAAAGAGAATTGAGCACCATGTTTTAAGCAAGAAAATATATACTGACATTGTTGTTTTGTGCTAATGACAATTGGGTTAAACATTAGGACAGCCCTAAAGTATCAATCCTTGAGCCCTGAACAGAAATTATATATTTTAACTACAAGTCTTTGGGATGCATAACAAGAATGCATGGACTATCAGAACACTTTTCATAAAAGGGTTTCAATGGTACTTTTTCTTGAAGTTCAAGCGTGCCTCACCAGTAAGGAATTGACCTTCAAGGTTTACCAATACTCTCATGCTAGAAAAGATTGATTGTGTCAGTGATTTCACTAAGTTCACCAACAAGTCAATTAAAGAAATAATTAAATAAACTGTGACTAAGGCTAAGAAGGTGGGTAGGAAAGGGTGTCAAAAGATACAATATCAGACGAAGAAGGTGAAGAGGAAGCTTCACACAAAAACCCTTTACATAATATCACAATGGGATTTCATCAGTCCACTGTTCTCATGGGCAATTTATATATTGCCCTATTAAGTAAATAAAATGGCAGGAGATGCAACTGTACAACATAAATACTTTTTTTAAGAAATGAAAAGGAAAAAAGTGAAACAGAAATCATTATGTACTTCATGCCGGAAATGAAACAGAAAGCACAACGTACTTCCTAAACATCAAACCCAGAATTCTGGTCTCCCTTTTCACCCCTCCCATCAAAGCAGCTCTCAATTCAGCACCACCTACTCCTCCAAATATATACTTAAATATGAAGAGGGTGAAGATACTGATGGTCTAGTTCCATTTATGGAACAAATGATGATAATGCTATACAGTTAATAAGCATGTATGTTGTGAGTGTGTATGTCTTCAAGTGAAAGTGTAATAACTGTACAGTATAAACTGCATCAACATAATTGTGCTGCTTCACCTTTTTTATTATCATCATCATTCAATATCACTGAATCATCATTTGAAAGGTTTTAGTGAAGTGTACATGCATATGTGAGTATTATTATTATGATTATATTGAGTTTTAAAATTAATATTTGTCTTCTAAAGCTGGTGATACATGAAGTATAATAAAAAATAAAATACAGCACTGTAAGTATCCTATGCTATCAATGTATCTTACAGGTATGTAGTATACAGTTAGTGTTCAAATTACAATAAACCGATTTTACGATGGGTCAGCAATTAATACCAAAACGAAAAAATTTTGAAAATATGTATCTTATCTTTAAATCTCACATACAATGGGGGCAGGCAGCAGCGTATAATCAGGCAACATACAGTGCATGATATGTTGGACTGAGAGTAAGAGGCTGGCGTAGGTACAGCCAACAACCTCACTTACTCTTGCTGTGAACCAAGTTTAGGTCAGAGAGTGTTTGTGATTTTTGCAAGTTTTTTGTAAGTAAACTCAAAAGATATGTCTACCAAACAACCAAATAAGTATCCTACTGATAATGCAAAAAAGAAGAGGCATTCTATTACTTTGGAACAGAAACTGATGATTATTAACCGGCATGAAGGTGGCGAGGCAGCCATAGTTATCGCACGTGTCAAGCGTTTGTCGCAATTAAAGATAATCACCATCGTTAAAGACAAGGAACGCGTAATGGATGCCATAAAGGGTAGGGCCTTTGGAAGAAATGGAGCAGTTACTGGTCACACAGATGGAAGACCAGATGCAAATGCATATGTCACTCAGCCTCTTCACCATTCAAACAAAGGCTCACATGTTTTTTGAAGAACTTCAAAAAAATATGATGATGACTATAAAAAAAAAAAGGTTTTCAAAACCGCCAGAATTTTCAGTGTGAAAATTAGCGGTGAAACAGCAAGCGCTGATGCCAGAGGAGCCACTAAATTTAAGTATGCTTCCAAGATCGTCATTGATGAAGGGTTCTTACCAGAGAAAATCTTTGATGTTGACAAAACAGGACTTTACTGGAAGCGTATGCCTGCATGGTCCTAGATCCACAAAGAAGCAACAACGATGCCTGGGTCTAATGCATACAAAGATCGACTGACTCTTCTGCTTGGGGGAAATGTGACTGAGATAAACTTAACCCATTCATGATTTAACACTAAGAAAACCGAGAGCATTAAAAAGCGTCAACAATCATATGCTTCCTGTGTATTACCGTCATAATAAGAAAGCGTGGATGACTGCAAAGCTGTTCAAAGACTGCTTTGTTCATTGCTTCATTCCAGAGGTGAAAGATTGTTGTTGGAAAAACATTCCCTTCAAAATTCTGCTGATTCTAGACAATGCTCCTGGCCACCCTCAGCATATCGGAGATAGTAATGAGAACATAAAAATTGTGTTTCTGCCACCAAACACAACTTCTCTTATACAACCCATGGATCAGGGCACTGTGGCTACATACAAGGTGTATTATCTTTGGAACAAGTTTGCTCAGGCTACAGATAATGAGGAGAAAGATCTCTGAACTTTCTGGATAGAGTTCAGTGTTCATTATGAACATTGGAAGGCGATGGAAGGAGGTTATAAAAAAACCTGCTAAAATTATACATGAACACATTTAAAGGTTTTGATAAGAAAGAGGAAGTTGTGGAAATTAATAAAAAGATCTTGACACTTGTGAAAAGTTTAGATTTAGAAACTGATGAGGAAGATATCCAAGAACGTATAGATGTGCAAGACTTACAGCTAACGTCAGAGGATTTAATTGCACTTGCAGAAGAGAAAAAAAAAAGAGCAGAAGGGGAAGAAGAAATTGAAGAAGAGCCAGAGCAAATGTTTACGACAAAAAAACTGGCAGAGACATTTGCTTCATTTGAACATGGACTGAAACTTTTAAGTGAAATGGAAGGGGATAAGGAATGGTTTGCTAAAGTTCAGACAGCACATCCAGCAATGTTGCATGTTATCGAGTAATTTATGAAGAATGAAAAAGATGCATTGTGCAACCTACAATCAATTAATTCTTTAAGGGATTGACTCCAGTACCATCACCTTTCCCAAGCCCTACCCCTGCCCATGAACCTTGATCCTCTACATCTCATAAGTTACTTCCTTGAAACACTTGAACTAACAGAAGAAGAAATATCTGTAGAGCAAGTTGATGATCCTGCAGCTCTATCATCCTCCTATTCTTCCAATTTTTTGTTATATGAAGCCATGAACAGCCTGACAGCGTTCACTTATGCTGACAACGGACCGAATCTTGCTTTTCGTTCTTATTATTAAATTTCTTTTTGTACAGGCAGTCCCAAGTTATCGGCAGGGTGCTGATAACCGAAAACCGTCATTAACTGAAACCCTGTGATTTATGGAGATTATGGTGCCAAGTTTCAGTTAATGGCGCCAATAAACTGGTTAATGGCACCTCTGTTGCGTATGTTATGGCGCCATAACTCTATCACCAATAACCAAAACTTGGCCCGTTATGGTGCCATAAATCGTTAATTTTATGGTGCCGGGGACCGAGTGTACTTGATTATCATGTCAATCTACACTGAACCTGCATAATTAGCTGATATTAATAATTATTATACCATATATGTGTAGAACATATTACTGTAGGCTAACTCTTGTCAGTGTTATTCAATTTCTCTTTGTACTGAATCTCCAGAATTAGCTAATATTATTACTATGCTGTATATGTATAGAGTATACCGTGTAGTGTATAGGCCAGTCTACCATATAGTGTGTATACGAGCAGACCCTAGTCATTGGCAGACTCAGTTATTTGTACTTCGTTTTATGGTGTTGTTCTAGTGCTAACAAATGCACCGATTTCCGGTTATCAGCACCACAATGCACCAATTTCTGGTTATCTGTGCTAGAATGCACCGATTTCTGGTTATTGGAGCCAATACATACCTAACAGAGGTGCCATTAACCAGTTATCGACACCAAAATCTGGTTATTGGTGCCATAAGTCCTGAAAATCACCACTTTTCAGTTATCAGCAAATTTCGCTTATCATCAAGCCATCAGAACAGAACATCCCCTCGATAACTGGGGACTGCTTGTATTGTTAATACATCCTGCTCACGAAAAGGGGTGCATTGTACTGTACTGTATTGTAAATAATTTCATTAACAAACTATTTATGTTAAATATCAGTGAAGTTTATGGTGAACAACACACTGTTCAGTATTAGAACACTGCCTTGGTGGGGATCAAGAGTTATTTATTTAGCTGGCACCTCCTATGCACAAAAATTTGAGGGACAAAAACATGCACAAAAACATAAGCTCTGACTTGAACAGAGTGAGAAAAAATTATGGAACAGAAGTTACATTAAAGTGAGGATAAATTGCAAAGCAAAACAGGAAAGCAGAATACTTAGAGTGAGTTGCCTATACACATACGTACAGGGGAACGCACACAATATTCCAGTCGCATCACATGCGTAAATGGTACATGAAAAATCACTGAAAAGAACACTAACCATTGCATGAGAGAATGATGCTTGTGTCTAGACACAAGCAGGCAGCAAAACCATGTTCAATACTAATAATGGCACAACCTGAAGTGCTGCTTGCAGAAACAAACTGGCAGCAGGATACACAATAAAAATCTAGAAAAAGACAGCAAGTCCAAATCCAAAGAAGGTGACCAGTAAAATAAGGAGCATAAAATCAGTACGTACATCATACAATAGGGAGCTGGCTGAGATTGCCCGATAGAACTGCTCATTTTAGAAATTTCTGTGTCTTGCAAGTGGATGCATCTAAAGCAAATAAAAGGCTATTCCATGATGAATGGGCCTGTGATAACTAAAACTTCAAGCCATTATAAAAAATTAGTTCAGCATGCTCAATAAATAATTTACTCCACTTTTCTCAATCAAAATAGATTATATATATGCAGTGCACATAACATACAACGTCAAAACAGTTTCAAAGGTTGGGAGATCCAAAGGATATGCAAAAGGCAGTAGATGCAACAAGAAAGGAGCAAACAGGAAGTATATCAATGAAAGGTTATTTGGATATTTTTTCTGAGCTTTTTTGGTTCAAGTTCTTAAAACTGACAGACTAATGCTAAAAATCTAAATGCAAGTGATAGACTAAATGCAAGAAATAGACACAAATTAGGAATACCTTTCCACTCCCAAAACAATAAAAAGCCAACACTTAATACAGGTACAGAATCCTTTCTCCGAAATTCTAAAACCCGAAAAGCTCTAAAAACCGAAAACATTTTGTGGAGAGTAGAGAGTCACTTCATAATTTTGGTAGTTTTGGAGTGCTAATGGCTGACCTGAGCCAATTGGGTGAGTGCTGCTTCTCAGATTATTTCTCTCTCTCTCTCTCTCTCTCTCTCTCTCTTCTCTCTCTCTCTCTCTCTCTCTCAAACAGCATCACTGGGTGCTGCTGATAGCTGACAGAATAAATCTAAGTAGTAATCAAATCCAGCAACCGATTACAAGCACCATCATATGAGGCAAGTGGGCTGCATTCCATAAAATAACTCTTTGAGGCTCTGAAAAGTCATTGGATCTCTCTCTCTCTCTCTCTCTCGCTCTCTCTCTCTCTCTCTCTCTCTCTCTCTCTCTCTCTCTCTCTCTCTCTCTCTCTCTCTCTCAGGGAAACACACTGCTAATTTGAGTCTCTTTAACCAATTAGTATTAACACATATGCACAGTGTATGTGTTTGTGTGTGTGCATGTTCATAATGTTTTTAAAAATGAGCGGTACAGATAATAAATCTTTGGAAGAAGTGCAGTTAATGAATCTTTGGAAGACAAAACAAACAAACACAAATTTTGTTGTTGTTTGATACCTGGACTATAAGGCTGTGACCAGCAGATAAACAGAAATGGATTGACCTTCTTTGAGAGATTAAAGAGATTAATTTGTTTTGAAGTTATGTCAACGTAGCGTTAATAAATATCTTCCAAAACAAAAAAATTGCTTTTGTTGCAGAAGAATCTCTGGAATAACAATTTTGTACTCAAAGTAATGAGAAGGAATTCATTCTATTCTTTAAGTAATCAGTAAAATACATACCCTATTAAAAACTACGTAATGATTCAAAACACACACAAATAGGTCATCATCAACTTTCCTGTAAGCAAAACGTTCTTTCTCAGACAGAATACACCTGAAATCTGATTGGCTGTCTGGTTGCCATGTGGATCTGTTATCCAATGACTGCCCTCTACTTCTGTTTTATTATAGACTTACGTCGTGACAGCACTAAATTTGAATGCACCATGATTGTGATTATTTGACTGCTAGTGGCAAAAAATTACTCAATAATTTGTTTTATATTATTATTTATTCTTGAAAACAAAAGATTCTCAATAATTTTAACTTTTATATAGTGGTATGAAAAATTGGACACAAATCAACTTGTGAATTTTAATGATAAGTAAGGCTATAAAATACATTTCATCATGACGATCTTGGAGAGGGTTGTTCTTTATTGCCACTATGTTGTCATCAGTTTGCAGTCATACATTCGATTACTATGACACACTGTTAAATTCTTGTTTTAAAGAAGAAATAATAATTATATAAAGCAAATTATTGAGTAGTAATTTTTGCCATCAGCAGTCAAATAATCACAATCATGGTAACATTCAAATACATATACATATTTTTATGTTTTACAGAATGCTTTTCTTAACGATAATATTGTGTTAGTGAGCATATGGTCTCAATTGTCCCCACTTTTTCATCATTGATGATGTTAATTACCTCTCACTCCTATAACAGTACATTATTATAAATAAAAACTATAATGAATAAATAACTATATATATATATAATGAAAAACATAAAAAAAATGCTTTTGCTGCAGGAGTGATGTTCGATTATACTCCTGACCCCACAGTTCCGAAATCTGAAAAATTCCAAAAACCGAAACATATCTGGCCCCAAGGATTTCGGATTAAGGATTGTGTACCCTTAATACCAAAATGTGAACTTTTATATCATTGTTGATTAGGGACACCAAAATCACGTATATTGGCGTCAAAATAGCTACAACTTTAGATGCAAAGTACCCTTTGAATGTATAAAAGCAAAATATTTTTCTTTTGCTTGAGTTACAAAGTGATCAAATATACATTAAATCTGATTAGTCATCATTCTTAAAAGAAACGTTACTCATAAGATTACGTATACTGCTGATAATGCAACCTTACCAAGAACAATAACAAACAAACATGCAATTCATTAAAGAATATTCCACATACTACTACAAATTATGTTAAAAGGCAATCAAGAGCTTAGTCATGCAGAAAATTGATTAAATAAGTACTAACTGACATAACTACAAACAATGAATATTACAAGAAGAAAATGAAAAAATAAAACCAACAATTACATTTATAAAACCAAAAATTATAGTCATATAATATAAATTACATTAACAATTAATAATCATTGGCACAGCAAAACATCTGCCAATGAACATCTATTACAGTATTTGATATACTGTCCACAATTAGCCACCTTAAAATTAAAACACAAATAGCTTTCCCACATCTTGGAAACAGGAGAGAATCAGGAGAGAAAAAAGTAGGATGCAGGATGACAGACAAAGGATATTGTTAGTCAGGATCACATGTTAATAAAGACTCACCAGCAGCCGCCCCTGGGGATAGAGATCCGGCCTGTGGTGATGATGAATGAGTTGGAGAAAGAGTGGGAGCCGTAAGTAGGACAGGAGTGTCCAGGAGGCTTGTATTCTCACCGCGTGACCCTTCAGTGTGTCTCCCTTCAGTGCCCCTGCCAGAGAGATTTGGTCGAGGACGAGTGAAAGTCATAACACCTGATGAAGTTGAGTTGCTCCCTGTTGTGCTGCTGCTACTGCTTCCTTGGGATCCTCCACCATTACTGTTGTTTCGACTGTGGCTTAAACCTCGAGCATTGCGCCGTGCTAAATATGCAGCTATCATTTGAGGCCTGTTTAAAAAAAAAAAAACATTTACAACAAAATTATAGTACACACCATATTGAGGTTATCACATCCATCACAACCCTTTACACAAGGAATCAAAAGATGGATTTCTCATTAGTTCTATGCATCAATCAAAATAGCTATAATTGCAGCAGAAAATATCAAAATCTTCCCAATGCAAAAAGGGTAAACTTCAATTATGTACTACTTTTGCATTATTAACAATAAAATCAATCTCTTCAAAATTAACTGAAATTCAAAGTTTGCAATCTTAAGTACAGAATTTCCAACAACCTGTTTAGTCATTGACAGACAGAAATGAATTGTCAGCTCTAGCTGTGTTGTACCTATTCTTCCCCAGTAGTGGGAAAGCAAACTGTCTGCACCTAAAACAAAAGAGCACTACCTTGATTTTTCATTTTTTAGCTGTCATGTAAAGTAGAAACTATAGGTATTTAATTATTTGTTATGTTACTTGTAAAAAATGACAGTTCAGGATGTACATATGGGGCTTCCAAAGTTTTCCTCTCATAGAACGGGTATACAGGTGGCCCTCAGTTAGCGGCAGGGGTTCCGTTCCAGGCTGCCGACGCCAAGTGATTTTCGACACCAAGTGATTTTAAAGGCAACAGCCACCCCACACCTTCTTTCGGAATACTAGACCAGTTAACAGCTCCCTGGACCAGTCAAATGGCGCCGTAATCCCGCAATGGCGCAATAAGTAAAATCATATTTATGCAGTATAGTACGTACAATAGAAATTACTGTGCAGTACATTATAGTTTTAATCCTTTGGGTGTCTAGAGTATGTAAAGATATAATAAGGTTTTATACAGTGTACAGGTAGCTATAGTGTTCAAGTTACGATACGTAATTTGTCTTACGATAATCCGATTTTATGAGAGACCAAATTACAATAGCCTAACTTTATCCCATCTTCTAGTTACATAATTTCAATGACAGCAAAAAAGAATGATGAAAGTATGGTTTAAACGCTATACTCATTGCATAAACATGTACAGCCATGAACAACCAAATCAGAAACAACTTTTTTTTAAGTACAACTGAATTGGATGACAACATCTGTTTGACTTGTATTTCAATCATTGTACTATAGCATACTATTACCATAGTTGTTATAAATGACGTTATGTAGAATAGAACTGAGATATCTTAATGTAATAACTTTATTCGGTATTGATCAAAGATAAATATAGATCAAAGATCAGACAAGAAATATACTGTTAAATTTAAACCTAGTTATAGCTGAAGCTGAGAAAACTGTTCAAGCTACTGATGACCATTATTGTGCATCAGCAACAAGGATAAAACTCCAGTAAACGTATGCCATCAAACACAACCGTAGATAAAATTAAGATAAAATCATTTTAATCAAAACTACTACTACTATGCTTGAAAGAACACATTTTACCGTTGGTTTCACGCCGATATAAGATAAATAACAAAGTACGTATTACAATGATATAAAGGACTCAATGACATGCCGCCAACATAATCTGTTAATGAAAAAAAATAGTTCACAATCACAACGAGACATATTCAAGTCAAATTGCCACCTAAAAACAGGTCATATAAGGAAAAATTACCTGTTCTCATATAAATAAAATATCTAGATATTCGTTTATGCTAACTAGAAGCAAGAAAATTTGCTCAGAATTGCATTAAATATGGCAAAACAAACTCGTATTCGCCATCAGCTGATTTCCAAACCAAAAAATTGGCCGCTCCACGGAATACTGGCTTATATTTACCGTAGTATTTTATAATACAATAATATGAGAATGCATACAATATTATTGGATACAGTGAAGTAATGTACAACTTTTTAAAAGATTTATGGAAAAGATGCATATTTACTTTTTCTTCTGTGCTATCTTAATTTTCGTCACTAGGCCATCTATGTAGCAGCGGCATCTCGAGCTCCTATGGTCGTACCTCAATTTTTTTGCTCACAAAACAAAGCAAAAAATCATCCCAGTTGCACAGTTATATTTTGTACTTCTATCCCATGGAAAAACAAACAAATTGCAGTGTTGCAAAAATGTATATGTGAGTTTTGTCTTTTAAAATCAGTTTATGCAACAATTCTAAATATAATTTGTTATAAAAATGTGATTCAATGATATAAATTAAAATTTTATTATTCGGGAGCAACTGAACAACCTTTGTCTTCATCATGTGAAGGACTGTTACAAAGACTTCAAATGGACATGCATACTGCCACTGTATCATGTTTATGTACAAAAATAAAAAAATTACCCTCATACATTTTTCATACACATTTTAAACATAAATGCATGGAAACTTATAACAAAAAGCTGAAGTTTCATTAACAAAATGAGTTATAATTAGCTCCCAAACGAATAAAATATAAGCACATGAAGTCTTTGTAAGTGCATTTTTCGGAACAGCAGCAGACAAGAAGGAACATGAAAAAACATCCTCTGATAAAGTCGAGGGCAGTTACAAAGGCTGCCTTAATTTGTATCATATTTATGTATAAAAATAAAAATACCCTATATGTAGGTAATATATTTTCACACACATTTTAAACAAAAGCATGAACATTTATAAAATCAACACATCGATCGCTAAAATTGCACTTTTTTTTAACTCAATATTTTCGGAAGAGCGGCAGGCAGCGGCTCACAAGTACGAACATGAAAAAAACATCCTATTTGGTAACTGGAGGGCAGTTTCAAAAGCTGCCTTTGTATCATTTTTATGTGCAGAAATAAAAATACCGTATATGTAATACATTTTCATACACATTTTAAACATTAAAAGCATGAACATTTATAAAATGGACGCATCGATCGCTAAATTTGCACTTTTTTAGATCGATATTTTCGGAAGCAGCAGGCAGTGGCTCACAAGAACTAACATGAAAAATCATCCTCTTTGATAATGTGAAAGGCAGTTTCAAAAGCTGCCTTTGTATCATATTTATGTGAAGAAATAAAAATACCCTAGACATAATACATTTTCATACACATTTTACACATGAAAGCATGAACATTTATAAATCGACACATCCATAACTAAATTTGCCCATATTAAACTGTATTTTTGGCATAGAACAGCATCAGAGGCATATATTTTACCATAATACCAATGTAATAACTCTCAATAAAATTTTTAAATATCATTTGCATAACCTGTATGGTCTGAACAGTATTTCTACAAAAGTATTTACTCATTAGACAAATACCTTAAAATACCTTATTTTTTAATTAATATTTTTGACGACAGCCGTAAAACCGATTCACCCCTAAGCGATTGCGCCGTTAACCGTGGGCCGCTTGTAATCTAAATTACCAACAACCCTTTGGTTCCAAAGGTGCCAGTTGTGCAGATTTTACTCTAATAATGATGATGATATTTGAGTAAATATAGTGTTACAGAGTTTGCCAGGTACAAGTACTGGTAGTCTATGGTATCTGAGTAAACATTAACCTACCAGATACCTTAACTTTGCATGGAAGGGATAAATTATGCTTGAAGACAAGAGACATAGCGACTGCTTGGACTTCATACTCTTTCACCTTGAACGCAGGCAAAGTGTCTTCCTAGTTCCGAGAATGTGCCTCGGAGATCAGGTTCCTTGAGAAGAATGACAGGGTATTCTTTGAAAGAGAGCAAGAAGGATTCTTGACAGAACATCCAAATGTTGCTAAAAGGCTCTCTGATTTTCATGGTACCTCGTAGATAATACCTTAAGGCTTTGCCTGGGCACAACTCTTTCCTCTTCCTCCAGGTCCAAGATTTCCATTAAACTCTTAATAGGTAAGGAGAGAGGCCAGGGCTTGGATGGATCCTCATTCTTGGCTAGGAGCCCTAGGGTGAGAGAGCACACTGAATCCTCATGGGATAAGGCTACCTTTGTCAATAGCTTGCAGTTCACTTACACGATTGGCAGTTGCTAAAGCTATGAAGAAGAGTGTCTTTCGAGCGAGATTCTTGAGGGAAACGGAACGGACAGGTACGAAAGGATGGCCCATGAGCCACTTTAGCACGACATCTAACTTCCATGAAATCAGATTGGACTTCTGCTTTGAAGTGTAGAACAATTAAGATCTTGGTTTGATGACAGGTCCAAACTTCTGTGCTTAAAGACTGAGGTGAGCATCATTCAGTATCCTTTAATGGTGGAAGAGAATAGACTTCTAGAGGTCCTCAGATAGAAGAGGAAGTCTGCTACTTGAGTCAAAGATGTATGACAGTGGTGTATGACAGGTATTTCCTCTTAACCAGACAAGAGGGAGAATAGGTGAAAGTAGCCTTGCCTTGGAACAGAACCAGTTTTAGATTTCTTTAAGCACCTTCTTCAGGAGAGGCCAGGCCAGCTGGAGCGAAAAAGGATGGAAAACTCACCAACAGGTAGCGAAGAAAAGTTGCATACACTGAAGTAGGAGCAGAAGCTTAATTAATCTCTTCTTCATCCTCTGATGAGACTGGAGACTGGGATACGTCCTAAGGAGACTTAGAGGTAGGAGCTTTTTTAATGAAGCTCAAAATCTCAAAAAGATGTTGCCTGATAAGTGCCAAAGAAGGCTCATCTTGATCCTAGGTGGGACTGGGCTCTCGGGAGCAGGCTCTGAGTACTCTCAATGATGATTGGAGTGATGCTATGGGTACTTGGCATTCAAAAGAGGACGGTGTATACTGGGATGATCTGGAGAGAATGAGATTAGAGATTCCCATGGATGAGAAGGAAGTGTACAAGTGTACCAATGCAAAGAATGAGGGATCCACCGTAAAGCTGTAAGAAGGCTGTGGGCTTACAAAAACCTCCTCGTACCGCTTAACAGAAAGTGGGGAAGACCAACCAGTGACGTCCACATGCCTCTTCAATGGCTGGGATGAATCAAGGAAGGGCCTATGATGCCTGTGATCAGAATCCGAACAGGAAGACAAACGATGCACATCTGACAAGATGCTTTTCCAACAGCTATCTGTTGAAACCTGGTATTTTGCAACAGGCTCAATTGAGGGGGCTGTAACCCATGAGCAAACTCAACCAGCCTCCCTTGGACCTCTGGGAAAAGGGACCTTCATCTAGGAGAGTCGGTAGGACGAGAAACCACCTCCTCCACTTGCACTTTACTTGACACTTTCTCAAAAAAGACTTTATCCATTAGGACTTTCAGGGATGTCCCTATCTCAGATACTGAACTCACAAGATTTAACTTCTTATTGAACACGGATTCAAGGTTGGCGATGGCATTAGGGTTAGAAGCATGGGACTTAAGCACAGGAGTACAGGCAGTCCCTGGTTATCGGCGTCCTTGGTTATTGGTGATCTGGTTTTATGGTGCTTGTCTAGCACCGATTTCCAGTTGCCAGCACCAATAATAGAGTATTGGCAGCGATACATACCTCACAGAAGCACCATTAACCAGTTACTGGAAGTGATAAATGCCAAAAATAGCCGATTTTCAGTTATCTGCATTTTTGCCTATGCCTATCATTAAGTCATTGGAACAGAACCCACACCAATAACCAGTATTCTCCTCAGAACATATCTGTCCCCTATAATTACTGCACTTGGTATTTGCATCGTAGCAAAACTTAGTTAGCCTAGCCTTACATCCTTCGCTACAATATACATTGAAGGCCCGAAGGACTTGCATCAGTCACAGCTAAATGAAAAGGAAGTAACAACAGCAAATCTGCAGCTTGAAACTAAACAAAAGCAATAATATTTCACTGACTCCCAGCAAATAAATCATTTGTTACCAACCAGTGAAACAGGGCTTGCAGCAGCTAGCGCACGGTGTAACTTGTGTGGGTGACAAAAGCAGAATGAGCCAGCTGGCTATGTAATTACCTAGAAGACCAATGTGTAATGAAAATTACATAAAAATGGAAATGTAATCCATTTCATTATTAAAAACATAGCTGCGCTCTGTACAATAGGTCAATGAGGAAAAAACTCCCAAAAATAACTAGTCCGTTCAGGATATGCAATGCTAACTTATCATAACCACAGACAAACGAACGAACATCCTTCCCGTGGACTGGTATGTCAAACCCGGCTCTCACAAGAACAAAAGTAAACTGAGTTGTCATCTTTGACCTACATGTCAAGGATGTAAGTTCGTCTGTCCCATACCATTTTCATCCTGAGTTTAAACATTGTTAACTTTGTATCACTTGCTCTCTGACTATCCTCTCTGTAAGTTAAGTCTCTTCAGAAAGCTTCTATCTCAAGATGGACATCGACTTGTAATTATTTAAGAGAATACATCCTTTTTATAAGCCCAAGTGTTTCAAGCCATCCTTCAACTTGAAAAGAGAGAGAGAGAGAGAGAGAGAGAGAGAGAGAGAGAGAGAGAGAGAGAGAGAGAGAGAGAGAGAAATATGTCTCGATAACAAACCACCCTTCTCCTTGGCGAATCATAAAGAATCAACTTTGTGACTGTCACTTTCCACTTCATCGAAGCTGGTCCCAGTCACTACAGAATGGTGGCAGCGGTCAACAAATACAAAGGAAACCAGTTACACGCCGATGGACTTAGCTCACATCACTTCTTAAGATTGAATCATACGCCCGGCAGCGCGTCACAGTGCCATGAAACATCTTTTGCGACCTTCACCGACATTTAACGGAGTAATTCTAGGATGAATAATGACTTCTACATACCAATACAACAGATGCATATTTCATCAATCGGCATCATCAGATTAGCAGCATCCTCATCGTTTATCATCGGCTGCAAGAGACACCAGTAAACATACCCTTCCTTGAAGATCATCAACAGGACAATGGAAAAAAAACAACCTGTGTCATTGCAACAACCAAATGCATCCGCCCGAAGACAAGGACATCCCAACAGCTGACTGGAATGACGTCTTTCTACACAAGCGGAAGATATGCCTCATAAAAGAAGCTAAGTAAGCCTGTCTTAACCATTTGCTATGTACACACTCAATTATTCACTTGTTCGATTGCAGGTCGTTCAGTTGGCTGTTTCTGGGTGAGTTAGAGCGTCATTTGCTAATAAACCCCTCTCTTGCAGGAATTTTACTCTGTCATTTTTGCCAACTTTTTTTGTTTTCAGAGATATTACTGAAATATTTTTACTGTGTTTTATGAGCGTATATTATTATCATCTTTTACTGTGTAACCATACATATTACTTCTGTGTTAGTGCCCTTTCATTGTGCTTTTACCTGAGGTAGGTGTTCATCTAGCATATGTGTTTGCGCAGTGGTAGGGCATATTCATACAGATATTTTGATATGATTGCTAACAGATGTACTGCTCATAAGAAATCTGTGGTAAAGATGGCTACCACCACTTCTGTGGGGGCATCCGCATCTATCCCATCCAGTAATCCTGTTGTGATTTTAGTTAATGCAAGATCCACCATAGTACCATTCCAAGGGCATGTTAATGGATATTTGACACAAGGAGTTGAATCATGGATCTCATCCGTAGATGCTCATTTGAAAGCAAAGTGAAATAACAATCCACTCCTTACAACTACAGAAGCTAAAAGCTTCATTGATTTTGCTAAGGGTGACGCTGGGTCATACCTTAGGGGGATTTCCTTTTAAGAGGCAAACACGTGGGAAGAATTTAAAGACAAATTAGTACGTTCAAGTTATGGTAGCAAGGAAGTGCTGGATGAAGTGTTAGCTTTGCGGAACATACATAAGATTATTTCCATGACTAATCTTAGCCCAGTCGACAGGGCTGCGTTGATAGCAGACCACCTGAGTGAATACATGGATCAATTTAATCTGTCAGATTGGGTTAACGGTACCGAGACAACCACCAAAGATTTTGTCAGGCTTATCTATCTAACCTTCATATCAGCAATGTTGCCAGAAGCCTTAATTCGGTGTTTTGATGATAAATTAACTTCCGACAGTATAGAACTGGACATATACAACCAAGTTAGAGAACATATGTCTAAATGCGCAGATTTAGACCCATCTCTTGACCAGGCCTTTTCAAAACAAGAGAATAAACCACAGCAAGTAAATGTAGTTAGTAATAACTCGGTCGGGGTAACTTGCTTTAACTCTAAGAGAACAGGACATATGATGAATAATTGTACACATTTTTGCTCCATTCTCAATACCACAAATCATTCATATGCTCAGTGTAATGCTCATAACCGTTCACAAGGTAACGCTAAGAATACACAGAACGTCAGTAGTGACAAGAAGAAACATCCAAAAAATCATAAGAAAATCCGTTCATTGCAATGCCACACAGAAATAAACATAAGTAAATCAGACTTCCGGGAGCTCAGTTCCCAATACTGCTGCCCAAAATAATAAAAACATGGTCAATTTTCCGAGTGTCCAAGGCAAAACATGCACCACGTAAATAACTCCATCAGGGAGGAGAATGATGTTGGGTCGTCCATATCATCATCTTTTGAATTAAATAAAAAATTTATTCATCTACAAGACATGTCCGAAATCCAGAATTTTCCGGCGAACCACATGACCATACCCAAAAAGTCAGTGCAGAATCCTGTAGATTTTCATAGAATCCATGCTATCGTTAGTACAGGCGAGTCACGTCCTACTTTGCACGCAGTCAGTCTAGAACATCAAACCTTTACGTTATTTTTCAACTGCGGTATTCCTGTAACATAATGCTTGGTAAGTTACTTATATGAAAAATTACAAATTTTCTAAGACAATTTGTATTTTTCACAGCTACAAACCTGAGGTCTTAACAACAGCATAATTTTCTACCACCTAGCTGGATCTGTTTAAACAATCAGAGATTGTAAATCAAGGAATCTGTGAGATCTGGAAATGCATACGTATATCTGGTGAAAGTTGGTCAAAGACCGCGCACCCCAAGCTACCATGTTTAGTCTTTTTCTTAACCGCCTGGGTGAGTGATGCAGTTGCTCACTCGCCGTCCAACCTGGTTGTTTTTTACTGTGTTTGCTCTCTTGCTAGTCTATGTGTGTGTATTGTGTTATTATGACTTCCTCTGCGTCTTCTCGGCCTCGCCAACGTATGTGGCCCGCGATTCAAGGTTTCCCATGTTCTCATTTCCTGGCTTCGGCAGCTACAGACCCCCATTCCACATGCAGTAGGTGTCATTCTAATTTCTGTACTATGTATAATGAATCCCTTCCCGGAATGTCATGCGTGGCCTAGAGAGCAATGGAAGTTATTTATAGTAAGAGGGAGCATCGTAGAGTTTCGACTCCTCCTTCATGGGAAGGGTTTTCATCTCCTTGTCCATATGCTTCGTCTTCTACCTCAGTCACACCCCATGATGCTAGAGTTTGTGTGCCTATCTCTCCTTCCTTTTCTTCTATGGATTCGTCATTGGAAGTATCGGGAGGCCCTCAGGCTGACTTTATGTGTAATGTCACCTCCTCTCCCTCGGGGTTAATTTGCTTCCCAGCAGGGAGGAGGCTATTTCAACAGTTTCTTCTCTTTCAGAATCAGAGGTGTCCAGTAGCGCCATCCTTGTCACCACAGGATGCTTTGGCGATGGAGTCTACAGCAGCCTCCATGTTCCAGACAGTGTTGTTGATAGACTTGTGGTCAACAGCCATTGCTAGGATTTCACCTGACAGGTCTGCAGAAGGGTTGGTAAGTGCATATTCTCTTGCCAGTTTGTTACAGTCTGGGGGGCAAGGCATTTTCTTATCTTGCTCATCTTGTGGGTTAATCTTCTGCTGATCAGAGGAGACACAGCGTTGTCCATGATGGCGAGCACCTAGTAAGCCATCTAGAAGTTCGGCTTTGGCTGGGCCCTCTCATTCGTCGCTTACAGGCCAAGGAGGGGCCCCAGGGTTAGAATTAAGAAGGGTCGCAATAGGTTGGGCGCCTCTCCCTCTCCTTTGCCACCGGTGGAGGGGTGCCTGGCAGGACAGTGAGCCATGTGGCAGAGTTATGGGGCAGGGAATTGGGTAGTCGATGTTCTTCAAGTGGGGTATCTACTACCGTTCAACTACTTAACCCCAGCTCTCAGACAGACCTCTGCTCAGGCGAGTGTATTCCCCCAATTCTCCGAAGTTCTTAGCTCTTCGGGAGGAAGTGCAGAAAATGCTGGATAAGGGTGCGATAGAAGAAGTGGTGTGTCCACCTCCAGAGTTTTACAGTCACATCATCTTGGTGCCGAAGGCATCAGGGGGTTGGAGGTCTGTGATCGACCTGCCCACTTTGAACCATTTTGTCAGGAAGATGAGGCTTAAGATGGAGACCCCGCGATCGGTGTTGGCAGCAGTGAGGGAAAACAACTTCATGCTGTTGATAGATCTAAAGGATGTGTACCTTCAAATCCCTATTCATCCATCGTCCAGGAAGTTCCTTCGCTTCTCTCTTAGAGACAAGGTGTTCCAGTTCAAAGTCCTGTGTTTAAGATTGACCACGGCCCCTCAGGTGTTCACAAGGGTATTCTCTCTCGTCTCAACTTGGGCTCATGCTCAAGCGATCTGTCTGCTGAGGTACATCGACGACTGTTTGGCTTTAGCGAGTTTCAGAGAGAAGCTGCTGCCGCACAGAGATCGCCTGCTTTGGTTTTGCCTGGAACTCTGTATTTTGGTGAACCTAGAGAAACTGAATCTCGTACCCAGTCAGTGAATTCTTTATCTAGGCATGGTCATCGATACAGCAGCATCAAGGGTTTTTCCGTCGGATCAGAGGTTGAAGAAGTTATGGGTAGTGGCGCGCAACTTCCTGTCGCAGCCGGATCAGTCAGCACATCAGTGGCAGGTTCTTCTGGGAATTTTATCTTCTCTGGGGAAGCTACTCCCTAATGGGCGACTTCATCTTTGGTCTCTACAAAGGAGACTAAGGGACTTCTGGTCTCCGGTGGGGGACTCACCGCTGATAAGGGTTCCTCTGTCCCTAGAAGTGAGAGATCTTCATTGGTGGTTGGACGATCAGTCTCTTGGAAGGTGTTCCTCTGTGTTCTCTGCCACCAGACTTCCTTGTCCTCACAGGGTGGGGAGCTCATTTAGGCAGCCCCATTACTTCGTGTGTTTGGAGTTTAGACAAACAGCAACATATCAATGCATTGGTGTTAAAGGCAGCCTTTCTGGGTCTGAAGGAATTTCAGGAGAAGGTAGAGGGACATTCTGTGGTTCTCATGTCAGACAACACCATGGTGGTCGCTTATGTGAACACAAGCAGGGGGGACTGGTTTCGTGTCAACTTCACGCTTTGACAGTCGAGATTCATCAGTGGGCAGTCAAGAATTCAGTGGACCTCTCAGCCAGGTATATCCCAGGCAAAAGGAATGTGGTCACGGACGAGTTCAGTCGTCGGGATCAAGTCCTAGGCACAGAGTGGTCCCTTCAGCAGGTCGTGGCGGATTCTAAATCCATGATTGGGGAAAATGAAGGTGTGACTTATGGTACCTAAAAACCATTTTACAACTAGCAGTCTGATAGGCTTCAAAATTGGAAAGTTCAGCAACATATGCTAACATACTCATCAGTACGGTACAAAACATCTAAATTAAAGCCCCAATGAACCCAGTGGAAAAGATGCAGACGATAAAGACATACAAAGATCACCATGTGTCCTGAATATGAGAATAATTCCTGGCAGCAGTGAAACCTGCATGAGCAATTGTTGCAGCAACATGAGAAGGAGAGCTTACTTTTATCACCACCTTTTGGGAAAAAAAAAACTTGATTCTACCGAAGGAAGAACCATGACACATGTATGTTAAGAAATTCACTGCACAGATGGCACTGAAGAAGGAATTAGTGATACACATTCAGATAAAGAAGAATTCAAAGATATCAACAGAAGACTTTGGGATAAAATGACAAATTTTCTAAGACAATTTGTATTTTTCATAGCTACAAACCTAGCTGGATCTGGTTAAATCACAGATGAAAGCAAGGAATCTTGTGAGATCTGGCAACGCATGCACATATCGGGTGAAAAGTGGTCAAGGACCACGCACCCATGCCACAGCGTTCAGTCTTTTTCTTATCCGCCTGGACGAGAGTTGTGGTTGACCTCTCTCAGCCTTTACCCGGTTCATTGACCGTTTTCGTGTGTGTGTGTGTGTTTGGCTGATGTTATGGCTTCTGCTCCTTCTTGGCCTCGAAAACGTGTGTGCCCAGGAACTCCAAGTTTCCCGTGTTCTTGTTTTTTGGCTTCTTCAGCAACTGATCCTCACATCACTTGTAGCAGATGTCATTCTAACGTTTGTAAAGTAACAAATCCCTGCATGGAATGTTGTGTATGGCCTAGAGAGCAGTGAACTTTATTTTATAGTAAGAGGGAGCATCATAGAGTTCCTACTCTTCCTTCTTGGGAGGGATTTTTCTTCTCTTCCCAATGCTCAGTCTCCTGCCACTGTCACACCCCATGCTAGTATTGTGCCTTTTGTCTCCTTCCTTTTCTTCCACCGATTTGTCGTCAGAAGTATAGGGAGGCCCTCAGGCTGATTTATTATGTAATGTCACCCCCTCTTCCTCGGGAGTTAATTTAATTCCTGAGAGAGAGGGGTCTTTTTCATCAGTTTCTTTAATTTCAGATTCGGAGGAGTCCAAAATGGCGGCGCTCTTGGGGTCACTTGGGCTACGGGGCCCACCCTCCTTGGAGGGTTTGCTGACGACTACTACTGGGCAAAGCAGAACCATTTATCCACTGAAAAATCACAACAAATCTCAGAAGTCAGCTGGAGGCAACACTGCTGCCCACACCTTGACAAATGCAAATGAGGATTGATCTTGGTCTAGAGAAGACATGAATGAATTACATGCTTAACCAAATATAGGCCCTAACACGTACATTGTGGTACGGTGGAGAAAACATCACTGGTAAAGGATAATCATTTCGTACACAACACTAGAGCCTTCTTTAGCCATCACTCACAAAAACACCATTCAAAGATAAAGTGAAAATGCGAGTTACAGTGCAAAGATCATAAAATAAAAATATCACAAAGCTGCAAATACTAAGGTCATAGTCCATGAAAATGACTCCAAAGTATTTACATCTGAATATTTACATTACATACTAGAACTACCAATGAAAACTACGCAGTGACAAGAACTATAATATATGTACTGCATTACAAATCTTTACAAGACACCAACCCCAGAAAGGAAAAATAAACTGACTGAAATGAGAATGAAATATGACAATCAATGTAATGAAATAAATGTCAAAGTAACAAAAGTTCAACAAGGAAAGAAATATAGTAACCAATATGGGAAATTCTCAAACTGTAGACCACAGCTACCCAACCCTGAAATTTGACCAAACTTACATTTAACCAAAAGAAATTACAAAAAGTAGAACTATAAGTATTGTTAAATGACTTGAATACAAGAATGATGAATGCAATAATGGAGGTTCGTGGGAAGTGACAAAGTAACTACATACACAGCACTCACATATAAAGTGAGAGAATGTCATGCACAAAACTGAGCAAATTCAGAAGTGACATCTCAGTCTTCATTAATATGAGCAGCTATGCCGGTATATTTCCTCATCCATGGAAATGAAGCAATCTGTGATTAATGGGGCTGTGGCAAAGCAAATTTTTACCTACTTTTTCATCTTTTAAAAGTAAATTTTACCCTATATTACACATGCAAATTTATGTCTTTATTTATTTACTTGTACAGTACTCTGAAATTGTATTTGTTAGTTTACATGGATGCCAGATAAACACATCTCCCAAATGATCCGTTATTTGGTATGTGAAAGGCATAATGCAATCAGCTGGGGCTAAAGGATGCAGCAAAGAAAGCAAAGAACATGTAGCAGCATCTACAACATACACCCAAAGTGCTGTAAATGGTACCCCCTATGCAACTAAACAAGTCATAAATCAGAATGATCTGTCCAGGAAACTTACTTGGCAACCTGAACATAATTTCCTGGAAATACACCTGCTCTGTCTGTTGTGATGCATCGTCCTTTGAACCAACCATCTTGGCACTTTTCTGTGACAGTGTAGATGTATCCTTTCCTTAGCTCCAGCTCATCAGCTTTTCGCCCTTGGTAAGAATATAGTGCCACATAACTAGAAAAAAAAATTATTAAAAAAATTATTCAACTGAAACCAGCCTATCACTTTATTGAATGCCTCACAAGCCACAACAATCCTAAGTTTTTCCATCTGCAACCCAAGTATGCATAACTGGAAGGAATGGAATAAGGTTACTCCAAAGGACAAGAGGGGGCCACTCCGAGTACTACAATCTATATAATCTGTCTGTTATTTCACCATGAATGCCCAGACTATGAAAGCTAGGGCTACCAAATTTTAACTCTAGACTCCTTCCCCCCAAGGTTTTAGTCAAAATTTGAAATTTGAGGGCCTCTTCTAAGGAGGTCATAACCCCTCTTTTTCATACCCCCTCATTTTTTACAGTTTTCAGAGTTGACAGCTAAGGTTACAAAATTTTTACCAGACTCCTCTCCCCACCCACAAGAAGGTTTTAGTCAAAATAAAAAATTTGAAGGCTGTTTCTAAGGGGATCATAACCCCTCTTTTTCATACCCCCTCATTTTTAACAACTTTTGGAGTCGACAGCTAGGGCTACCAACGTTTTACATTAGACTCCCCTCCCCACCCCAGGAAGGTTTTAGTCAAAATCTGAAATTCGAGGGCTATTTCTAAGGGGGTCATAACTCCTCTTTGTTTTACAACTTTTGGAATTGACAGTTAGGGCTACCAAACTTTTACCATAGACTCCTCTATCCCACAAAAGAAAGGTTAAAGTCGAAATAAAAAATTTGAGGCTGTTTCTAGGGGGGGGTCATAACCTCTCTTTTTCATACCATCTCATATTTGACAACTTTCGGAGTTGACACCTATGCAGACATGTTTCTGCTGGTACAAACAGGCTCCCCACAATATGGAGGCATTAGAGCACCCTCAGTAGTAAGTGGGGAAACTTTGCCCTCTGGGAATAGGGGCACAAGGATTTCCCACAATATTAGGGGGCCCACGGCCTAAGTCCTTTTGACTTACCAACCAGGGGAGTAAGGGGTTGTAGCCTACCTACTCTGACCTTGATAGAAATGGGGGACGCAGCCCCTCTTTGGGAATTAGGGCCCAAAGGTTCAAAGATGGGTTTACTGCATTCAAATTTGGTACCATGACTTAACATAAATGACTACAAACACATTTAACATCAATATCAGAGTTCAAATATAGGCTGAGTTTTATCAAGGGCCATTTAACCCTTGATGCATGGATAGCTTCTCAGGAGTAGTAATAACAGGTTTGGGGTGGTGGACAGATTGATCCTGTAGAGAAGCAAGATTAAATGCCATGGATTTGGAAAGAATCAGGCAGGAAAGAGGTGCCAGTACTTCTATAGCCCATAAATTCCCTAATAGCAACTTTTATACTGGCAAAAATCATGAATCTGGCATCTTAGGACTTCAGCTCTGCTTCTAACTTCAAGGGAGAATGTACTGCGTCTTTGACTCACATGACGTCTTTTCGTAAATTTGCTCATAAATATACTAAGGGGTTGCTGTTGGTTTTTGTTCTTGTCTTTTACGATAGTACAGGCAGTCCCCGTCCATTGACAGTCTCGGTTAATGGTGTTCCAGTTTTATGGGGCTTGCCTAGCACCATAAAATTGGCGATTTATGGCACCAAAAAGGGGCAGAGTTTCAGTTATTGGTGCCATAAGGTGCTGATAATGGAGTTATGGCGTCATAATATACCTAACAGAGGCCCCATTAACCAAAACTTGGCACCATAAATTGCCGCATTTCAGTTAATGGCAGTTTTTCTTATCAGCACCCTGTCAAGAACAGAACCCCTGCTGATAACTGGGGACTGCCTGTATATCAGTTGTAAATGTAATTTTGCAAAGAAATAGAAAAAAAACATGTACAAATAAAAAACTTAATCTTTGTTCTCGGTAAATTTACATAAACATTTTTCAACAAATATGCTAAGAATTTGTAACTGGTTTTATTTCTTATCTGTTTTAATACGTGTGAGCTGTAATCATAATTAAAAAAAAAAAATTATTTATTACAAAAAACATCTACAAGTTGGTAAAATTTATTATCATCTAGTAAACGAGGCCCCACAGGGGGTTGTATGTAAATAGTCATTATCAACTTCTCATAGAAGGTAGGGAAAATTTTTTAGAATTTATTTCTTTCACCATGTGCATTTGCATATCTTCCTCTTTCCATTGATGTGTTTTTTCATAAACTGGCCGACCCCAAAGTTTACCTGGCATGAGGAGCTACATACATATTGATTTTTTTACCTGTCCACTGAGGGTTCAGGGGGCCTCACAATGAAAATCTTTCCCAAGCAACCTGTCACAACATGTATGCATCTGCCATTGGCTGGCAATGCCTGACTGAGCCAGTCAATGATGCAGTAGCATTGGCTGGGGAAAGATTTATGTCCAGGTCATTCAGAAGTGAATCTGCATTTGTCAACATGTCCAAAGGACAAGTACAGTTGTTAGTGTTTTTATCTATAAAACATAAGATCTCCAAAATTTTTCATGAATGCCTATCATTTGCAACATAACATAATATTTATAAGTAAGTCTCACTTCTCAGACAGTCAATGAACATACCATGTCTATAAATTTATCAGCCCATTAACCATGCAACCAATATTTATTGTACATTATTTTTAACACTTAACATCAATACTGTCATGAATATAACAGACACCCCAAGCTGTGGCTTTACTCCTCTAAAGTTTACAATTGCCAAAATGACAAATTTGTAATCAATTTGTATTTTTCATAGCTAACAAACCTGAGGTCTTAACGTTAACTGTCCACCTGTAGCTGCCCCTCTTATATCCTGGGTTTGAAGAAAGACTCGCATGTTACGGGGGTCCGAGCTTGGTCAATGAACAAACATCCGTCTCATATATGCATGAGTTCCTAGATGCCCCAGATTCCTTGTTTTACAATCTTTGATTGTTTTTACTGGTTTCCAGTTAGCGCTAGAAGATTATCCTATCCTACTGTTAAGACCTCAGGTTTGTTAGCTATGAAAAATACAAATTGATTACAAATTTGTCATTTGTTCATATGCGGAACAAACCTTCTGTCTTAACAATAGGATAGACTTATATTGGAGGGAGGTACAAGTATCCAGAACCGGCTGGGGATTCAGCCCGCCTGACCACCCTTCCTAGAAGATTGAGTTCTAAGTAAGGGGGTCTGAGCCTGTGAGCTACTAGATAAACAAGTGTCTAAAAAAACTCAACCTTCTGGGATGAAACACAATGAAAGATGTCCAGATTCATTGTATTAGAGGAAGGTAAAAAGAATTCTGTCTGTTCTAGCAACAAAATCATATGTGCCACAGGGATTTGTTGCCACTCGTCTGTCCCTTTGTTAGAGAGAGGAGTAAGTGCTACTGAGAAACAGATTTGTTATTTGTATAGGAACACACAAAACACTGCAACCAGTATGGCTGCCACACTCACCTGTATCAGACCAGTTCCAGCTTATGATGTGTCAAATTCTTCAACCTGCCTGTCACAAAGAAGAAAAGGGAAAAAAGAGAAAGGAGCCTTCTCCCTCATTCTCTCTCCCACACAATCATCTTAGGTAAGATACCAACTGTCCCCACTGGGGCCACTGGATGAGTTACCAACTGTCCCACTGGGGGCACTGGATGAGTTACTCAACTGGACCCAAGGAAAAGTATCCAAGGACCTGTGGGTAATGTCCTTCAGGAAAAGGAAGTGAACGTGGTCTACCTAAGCAGGAACCAACAATTAAAACCCTATGAATAGACAAATTGTTTTTGACTGCCAAAGAGGAACTCATTTCTGTGATGTCATATGCTCTAGCCTGCACAGACTCTGTGGCAGAACTTGCGATGAGGAGTATGTCTTTAACCACCTCACGCAGCCAGAATGGACAGAGACCTTGGAAACTTCCATTCTGGATTGACCGGTGCCAACACAAAGTCAATAACCATTGGTCTTAGTGAAGAATCCTCAGATAGCAGGGCAGAGCTTTGACAGGACAAGGCAAGAACTCCTACAGATCACTGTCCACCTATTCATTCTGGAGTAGAATGAAAGAGACAAAACTTTCATCATGAACCAAGGGATTCCGAGTCTTACCTACAAATCTGGTAGTTTCGAAGGCCAGAGGACCTCTCACCCTTGGTGCTACCATGAAGTTAACTATCTCTTCGAGGAAAGTTAATGCAAAAAGGGAAAAACTGTCTCCCAGAGTCAGCATCTCCCCATTAACTATTGACGTACTGGTTACATGGCACTCAAGTGAGACTACTCAAAACCAGAGTAAGATCGCCCATCGCCCATAATTGAGCTCCTTTGTTGAATAAGACTATACCACACTCCAAAAGACCATTTAATTCCCAAGATGAAGATATGTCCGAGCCTTTAAGGAGCGGATCAACAGGTGGTTGGCCCTGCAATTCCTGAAAGTTGAGACAGAAAGACCTTCACTTCTGTGGAAGAAAAGGAAATCTAATAAAAGCTCACGACATTCAGAGTGGAGAGAAAAGCTGTCGATGAGCCCAACCGTAGTAGGTGGCCCACTTTTCTGGTAAACTACTAATGAGACCTGAGATAGCTAGGCATATGACCTGCTACTTTACGAGACAACCTTCTTGCTTTCAGGAGTTACTCGACAGTCTCCGGCCTTGAAGCAACAGAGATTTACCGCCTGGTGGAACATTTCCACATGAGGCTGGAAAGGAAGGGCCCCATGAAGGATTTCTCTCAGAATTGCTGACAGAAGAGTGTCCTCTGTCTGAGAAAGAGGATCCTGACTCCCAGTTTCTGTTGCCAGCAAGAGGAAAAGAGGTCTAACAGGAACACGGATCTCCAAAGGAAAAAACAATATACCATTACTTTCTGCTTCAAAGACCACTCTATATATAGGTCTTTACTCCACTGTCTAGAATATTGGTCATCACAATCGTCCTGCTTGGAAGTACCTTACCACAAGCTCCACAGAGGTGTTGACGACAGTGGTGCATCTCGACTGTCAAAAGAGAGGAGTGGTGACAGAAAGGATTTTTCATCTCCAATGAACAATTCTGGGACAGTGAATAGAAGACTTCTAGAATCAGTCACCGAGAAGAGGCTTAACAAAGTCTTCAAAAGGCCAAAAAGATAACAGGGCACCCTATGGGAATCTCCTAAAACAAAAAACTTGGCACAGATATTCTCCAAAATCTCCTACTCGTAAACTTTCACATGACAAAGTAACTGCTGTAGAACTGGAAAAAAGCCCTTAAGCTGCCCAGGAGACATGAATCTTCAACAGTACATAGAGATTTCTTATAAGGTGATCCCTTATGATGACTTACAATCAGTATGCTACTCATCAGAGGAGTCGGACTATAGTGATAGGTCCTGGGGGCCCCCCCTTCTAGGCTAAGGAACCATTATGGCAGTTCTTTCCAGAACAACTTAGACAGAGCTAAGATGGATACTACTAATTTGAAGGTAAATCCACCAGAAAACAAGTTACATTACTGATCTGGTCATTTGTATAGAGGAAGGTTAAGCTAGGAATCGAACCTAACCCAACCCAAAGCCAACTAGGACCCAACCTCCACTACTATTAATAGGCCAGGGAAGGTTTAACTAGCGTACCCATTAACTGTCATTCTAGTTTAGCTAAGAACTTATCCCCGTAGGCTGCTACACCAGAATTCTAGCACCTAGGCTAAGCTAAGATAGAAAGGAAAGTTCTAGCCAACGAGACTAGCTATGCTAGTTTGTGAATAACCACTTGCAAGGATATGAACTAAAGTACTTAGCAAAACTAAGAACTGGACCAAAGTATGCTAGGTTAAGTAGCTTTGACTAGTTAAGTTAGTTGAATTAGTTAAGTTAGTCTAAGAACAACCATTTGAACTATGACAAGGTAGCTTTGAACTAGTTAAGACTAGGCAAAGAACTTAACCACTTAGCCCTAGGAAGGAAAGCCTTGAACTTGTTAGGCCTAGAGGCTAAGAACTCGATCACTCAGACTATGATAACGGTATCCTTAAACTAGTTATGCTAGGCTAAAGACTCATCAGTTAGGCTAGATCCAAGGAAGCATTGAACTAGTTAAACTAGGCTAGGCTAAGAACTCAACCGTTTATACCAGGTTAAAGTAGCTTAGAACTAGACAAGGTAGGCCTAAGAACTTAACCATTTAGACTAGATTAAAGCATCTTTGAACTAGTTAGGCTTAAAAAAAGGGGTGGTGGTAAGCTACCTGAACTGGTGAGGTTAGCTAAGAATTCAGCCATTGCTAGGCTAAGAACTCAACTACTTAGGCTAGGTTAAGAAGGCTTCTGAAACTATCTAGGCTAGGCTAAGACCTTACCCCCCAAGGCTAGGCCGTGTTAGCTACTTGCCGGTAATAAGAATGCAATTACTTAGCTAGACTAAAATAGAAAGGCCAGCATTTCCTTACCTTCCTTCTCCCGAAGTGTCTTGGCCTAGAAACAAGTATCTAATCATAAAGTAGGCCTGAACCCCAAAGAGGGCCAAATGGCTTGATTAATGAATCCATCAACTGGCATTGACACAGACATACTGAATGATCTTTTGTTAGGATGTCATCGCTTGTCAAAATAACTATGCTTCCAAACACAATGGAACTTGAAGAGAAGACAATGAATGTGGCTGTTCGATGTAAATACATACATATGAACTTGGTATACGGACGCGGGTAATGGTACACGTACGTGGATGCTTCTACATACGTGTACATTGGTATAAGTCGATTGAAGTTGGTGTACAGACGTAGGATATGTGCTGAATCATGTACATGGACAATCGATGGTCAAGTACATGGACAAGCGACGAACACGTACATGGAGCAGTGATGACACCTGTACACGTTCGTGTCGTGTGGATGCAATACAAGTTGGAACATCAGTGAGAAGATCACTCAATCATGTACATGAACAAGTGATGGTCAAGTACGTGGACGAGCGATGAACACGTACACGGACCAGTGATGATACCCATACACGTTCATGTCATGTGGAGCAATACAAGTTAGAACATCAGTGAGAAGATCGCTCAATCATGTACATGGGCAAGTGATGGTCAAGTCCATGGAAGGGCAATGAACCACATACAGTATTCCCTGCCGTATTTGCAGGGTATGGGTACCAGACATTCCCACAAATAGCTCGAACCTGTGAATAGTTAGATCTCCCCTCTAAAAATGCTTATATCAGCCTATCTTGAAAGTTCAAATACCAAATGTATACCAAATGTATGGTATATTTGATGTATCATCCTACATCAAATATACCATTGAATTGGTATTATCATCATTTCAAAACCACCTGAAACAATTCACCATTAGAAATATATAAACAGCCAATAACAGAGAGAGAGAGAGAGTAGAGAGAGAGACGAGAGAGAGAGAGAGAGAGAGAGAGAGAGAGAGAAAATAACTCCTTACGATATCAAAAGATTGAAATTAACTTCTATCGGCAACACTTCTTCCCCTCCATAAATACATATCTCCTTTCCAGAGAGTTCCTCCCGGGATGAGTGGATTTCGCACTCACTACCAGTCTGGTGGTCCGAAGTTCGATTCTCAGCTTGGTCAACGTGGAAACCAAAGGAATTTATTTCTGGTAACAGAAATTCATTTTTCGATATAATGTGGTTCGGATCCCACAATAAGCTGTAGGTCCCATTGCTAGGTAACTAATTGGTTCCTAGCTACGTAAAAATATCTAATCCTTCAGCCAGCCCTAGGAGAGCTGTTGATCAGCTCAGTGGTCTGGTAAAACTAAGATATACTTAACTTTTTTCTTGATATAGTGTGGTTCGGATCCCACAATAAGCAGTAGGTTCCATTTCTAGTGACCAATTGGTTCCTAGCCACGTAAAAATATCTAATCCTTTGGGCCAGCCGTAGGAAGAGCTGTAATCAGCTCAGTGGTCTGATAAAACTAAGATATACTTAATCTTTTTTCCAGAGAAGAGAAAGAGAGGGTTGAACAAGTATCTATTTGTCTGCTCTATCAATCTTGCTGAGAGAGAGAGAGAGAGAGAGAGAGAGAGAGAGAGAGATGATGAGAGAGAGAGAGGAGAGAGAGAGAGAGAGAGAGCGGAGAGAGAGAGAGAGAGAGGAAGGAAGAAATAGAAACACCAAATGAATACCTTATGTAACATCCTACATCAAATTTACCTTAAATTATTATCATATTACGTATTAATCTTAGAGGTTGTATTAATATAATTTCAAAGTAACCTTAAACATTAGTATCCTTAAAGGTATATTAGGTATACATACATACGTACTTCTAACACTTGCAGCAGAGAGAGAGAGAGAGAGAGAGAGAGAGAGAGAGAGACGAGAGAGAGAGAGAGAGAGAGAGATGAGAGAGAGAGAGGAGAGAGAGAGAGAGAGAGAGTTGTCCTTACAGTATTTAAAAGAGTGAAATGGAAAGATTACTGTATTTAAAATACTCACATATGAATGTTGTAATTACAGTTATAGTATTTTATTATATATATTATAGTATTATTATTGGGAAATATTAATAATAAACTTATTAAATACATGTATCATAAAAATGGTCTCATCTCAGTAAGAGAGAGAGAGAGAGAGACGAGAGAGAGACGAGAGACGTTGAAGGAGAGAGAGAGAGCAGACGAAGAAGAGAGAGAGAGAGAGAGAGAGAGAGAGAGAGTTACATGAACACTTAGTGGCAACAACTCAACAGCTCCTCCCCTCCTGTCACATTACTTGATATATTTGACAGCTTTAGTACTTGGAGTAGAAGAGAGACTGGACTTTCCTTCATTCTTACATAATTTTTTAAATTCATAAACTAAAATTTTACTAATTCACTATAGTATTTTCTATAATGAATTTATATTATTGCTGTTTACATTAATATTAATATTTTAAAACAGTAAATAATTTATTTATCATACAAGAATCCATAACTCTGTAGAGACGAGAAGAGGGATCGAGAGGAATTAAGAGAAGAATTATTATTTTTTTCATGTGATATCATTTAATCTTATTAAACTTACTAACACAGTATCAATCAATATTACTAATTGAAAATTAGTAAATCATTTTTGTACCATAAAATGTATTTAGTCATGAAAATAACATCAAAATACAATAATTAGTGATTATTTTCGTTGGAAAAACCTGTGAATAGGCAAATGTCCAGCAAATAATGGGTAGATATGGTCCATCGAGAAATCCGCGAATCCCTGAGTCCGCGAACATGGGGGCCCAGTGTTGACATTTATGTTTTTATGTATCTTTTCACACATGTCTGGGAACTTTGTAATGTTTCAGTCTTTCAGAATGTGTGTATCTCTCTCTCTCTCTCTCTGCTGCAAGTATTAGAGTGTAGAAGTACGTATGTATGTACATACAATGGCGGGGGGACACCCAGTATTCACGTTCTCTGGGAAAATTTCATTTCCCCACATTATTCGTGGAAAATTTACCTATTTTTCTATGAGAAATATCACAAATTCCTGTTTTTTAATCAATTTAATAAATAAAATGCACTTTTTGTGATAAAAGTATAAAAAAAACAAAAAAAAACCAAGGTATAAAATTTTTTTAGTCCGTTTTTTCTTGAATTTTAACTAACAAAATCGGAGGATTTAAGCATTTTTATACTGGTTCCAACTATCTGTGGGTTCTAACTACTCATGGGGGGTCTGGAATGCATCCCCCTCGAATACAGAGGGACCACTGTATATACGTACTACCTTTAAGAATACTAATTTTCAAGATTACTTTGAAATTATATTAATACAATCTCTAAGATTAATACAGTTATATGATGATAATTTAAGGTAAATTTGATGTAAGATGTTACATAAGGTATACACTAAGTGTTTCTATTTCTTTCTTCTTTTATCTCTCTCTCTCTCTCTCTCTCTCTCTCTCAGCAAAAGAATTGATAGACGGACAAACAGATACTTGTTCAGCCCTCTCTTTCTCTCTTCTCTGGAAAAGATATATGTATTTATGGGAGGGGAAAAAGTGTTGCCTATAGAAGTTCATTTCAATCTTTGGATATTGTAAGGAGTTATTTTCTCTCTCTCTCTCTCTCTGTTATTGGCTGTTAATATCATTCGAATGGTAAAATGTTTCAGATGACTTTGCAATGATATTACTAATACCAATTCTGGTATATTTGATGTAGGATAATACTTTAAGTACACATTTGGTATTTAAACTTTCAAGACAGGCAGATATAAGCATTTTTAGAGGGGAGTTCTAACTATTCGCGGGTTTGAGCTATTCGTGGGGATGTCTGGTACCCATCCCCTGCGAATACAGGGGGGAAACACTGTACACATATTTCCAAATAAAACAAAATTAAAACACTAAACCAAAGAAAGGGGTCCTGTCTCTCTGAAGGCAATACTCTCTTCGGAGACAGACCAGTCTATCACACAAAACGCCAATGATGCTGATGCAGAGCTCAAGTCGAATCTACTGCAAAAGCATCTGTCCAAAGGAAGGTCAATACAGCAAACAAGGAAGGCTTGTCTAAAAATGATGATGTCCACAGGACTTCTGGGCTGAATAAAAATGATAAAGTGCAGGCTGCAATAAAAAAACTGGCTTGGAAAAGGAGCGAAGCGAAACTCCGCTCTCCAAGGCAGTAAAAGAAAGACTGGCATGTTACGGGGGTCTGAGCTTGGTCGATGACCAAACATCCGCCTCATATATGCATGAGTTGCCAGACACCACAGATTCCTTGTTTTACTATCTTTGATTGTTTTTACTGGTTTCCAGCTAGCGCTAGAAGATTATCCTATCCTACCGTTAAGACCAAAGGTTTCTTCCGCGTATGAACAGAAAAAATTAAATTAAATGGAAAATTGTAGATTTCAATCACATGTATGACACTGGAGCGATCTAATTAGTACGCACTAGATGGCGATCGTGTCAATTGCACTTTGGTTTTGTTTGCATTCTAAAGATAATCAGCTGACTGCGTTCTACCGACATCATCACTGTCATTATTTGCCAAATGGAACTTAATTCAGAAATATATTCCTTTCACAAATTATCAAACCAGGGTTTAAAATTTACAACAAGTACTTTATTAATGAGTAAATGCTTTAAATTAAATTAAGTACATGTGTGACATTTTGGAGTCTGCTCATTAGTAATTGCTTCTTCAACCTCAGCTATAACATTGTACCTGCTACTTCACGTTAGCGGCATATACTAGTACTTTCTGAAAACCTTCTCGTAAAGTAAGATAAAATCCCTATTATTAACATAAACTACAGGACAGTAAAGGCTTTAGCATAATTTCTAGAGTTGAATGCAATGTAAATTAATAAAGAAATTGTTCGGTGCTCTATCAATATTTCCATTTCGCACCAATATATCCCCAAGTATGATGAGTGGGCAGTCCCCAGTTACAATGGCAATTTGGTTTTGTGGGACTTGTCTAGTCAGTGCCGAAATGTGCAGATTTCCAGTTATTAGTGCTGATTTTCAGTTATTGTCACTGATACATAGAGGCGCCATTAACCAGTTATCCGCGCCAATAAGCGGCAAAAATCGCAGATTTTAGGTAATCAGCGATTTTTATCATCAAGCCATCAGAACCAGGGACTGCCTGTACCGTAGTACGTTATATTGGTGAGCTATCAACAAGCTATCCAAATGAACAGTGACCGCTTTTTTTACCCATTCTACAACCTTTAAATGGATGTTGTGGCTATCCAGCCTCTAGAGTATCTTTTGAATCTCTTGTACCATTTTGTAAGTGTTTAGGATTCATGAAGCCAAACAAAATGGGAGGTTACAGTAACTGACTGGTTTGTTTTTGACTTAAAATTGGTTGCAACTGGCAACTTCTAAACAAAGATAAACAGGTCTAAAAATAGCAAAAACTGTATTAAATCTTTAGAAAAATATGTATAGTATATATTTATACATATACTTACAATGTAGTGGCTGTTACTTGTGGAGTTGAAGAAGATACAGACACTTGGTTTGAAGATAATGTGGATGAACGTAACCTAGGAGATCCAATGGATTCAGTTTTTGTGGTTTGATCTTCATTTGGAGAAGCTTCCTGAGACACTTCCACATCAGTGGTCCCTGGCCCAGGTCCACCAGCACCAAGTCCTGAAGGCCCCAAGCTGTTGGTGCGATTGGTTCCTTCTTCAGTAGGACTCACAATTTCCAAGGAGTGTCTAAAATACATAAATGTCATCGTAACCAATTTTGAAAACAATACCAAGCCTGTATCTTGTAAAAAATTAACATTAAAACAATATTTTCATAAAAGTATAAAGATTTACAAAATATTATGAAGAACTTTCACAAACTATACCTCATTTTATTTGTACATACTTATGTTTTCTTACTGTAACCTTATGTGCATCCCTATAAGGATAATCCTGTATAACTATAATAACAAAATGCAAAACAGGAGCTGGAATCCATAAAGTGTAATGATAATTTTCCAAAGCTGATCTTAAAGACTTGCACTAGCCATGGAACTGGAGAAATCTTTACACCAATCAAACATGGACTTTAAACTTTGATTAGTTTTCCTCAAAAGATGCTTTGTATAATGTTGATAAAACCTGGTTGATTATGAAATTTGGGTCTTGAGGGCAAAGGCCAGAATCCATCAACATTATTCAGTGCGTAATAAAACCTGGTAGTACTACTCAGTGTACAGAAGACAAGAGGAACTCAGGGAGAAGTTGAAAACTTTATGAAATACTTAAAAATACCATCACAGAATATATGAACACATGTAATTGTCATCTTATAGACTGTAACAAACATGTAAAATTTTCATTTACAGCCTTAATACTTTTAAACCTCAGTTGCATCTCTTGTATAACTACCTCAAGGACCTTGAATCTTTGTTACTTGAAGTTGAAGTTCATCAAGAGTGATACAGATTAAGTTATAGTACTGTAATAAAAAATGATACTGAACATAAAAATAAAAATTCCCAAGTTATTTTTTAATACAAACCTGTTACTTCATCCCAGCCTATTCAAGCATCAGACATGACATCCAGACAAAGATGCAATCGGGTGACCCAAGTATATTAGTACAAGTGCCTCTCTCTATTACCCTTTCAATTTCAATATTATTTTGGTCTGAACTTCTTTGGTAACTTTTCCTTTGAATATTTTATGGAAGTTTGGAAGAATATTAAATTTTCATTTGAAGTTACAATTTACATTTTCTTAAATTTTATAACTTCTCACTTTCAAAGAGCATTTTTACTTCAATCAGTAGTTTTCTTGCCCAACAGAAATTTTTTTAGCTCTTTAGCTCTTCTTCTAAACATGTGAACCAATTTTTTGTGAACTTCAAAACTGTCAGCACTATAAACACTTTAGTCTACTATGGAGATCTAACATATATTGAAAACTGTTTATAAAAGGGATTTTTGACGAAGGAAAAATCTATTTCTGGGTGATTGGCTCGTGTCGCCCTATGAAAGTATCCTTAATATCATTCTTTCTAGGTAAAATTAGCCTAAAATTACCAGAGAAAAACAAAATTAAGAAAATGTCAGTAAAACGACTCGCTCACTCTTAAAAAGAAAGTGTCGGTATGATATAGGGGCGAGTGTGGAACACTACCACGAGACAAACACCAATTAGAACTTCCCTATCAGAATCCCCCAAGAGAGAGCTGATACCAACGGGCGATGCAGCCTCTACTACTACTACTAGAGGACGCCACGGACAGCAGCGCCCCTAGCGGTCATCCTTAATTAAAACAGTAAATACATCTTGTCCTGCAAGGGGGGGAAAACAAACCATAACAAAAGGGGGGGTTCATAGGGCGACACGAGCCAATCACCCAGAAATAGATTTTCCTTCGTCAAAATCCCTTTTCTGGGCTCAGCTCGTGTCGGCCTATGAAAGAGTACCAGAGAAACAGACAAGGATGGAAAAGGAAACAATGAAAACAGTTTAAAATGATGGATATAACATAAGTAAATCAAATACAGCATACAAATTAAGCACTTAAACTAACTTATTATAACAGTAAAAATAATAGAATGTTAGTAAACTTAAAGTACTTAAATGGTAAATAAATAAAAAATTACAGAGATGCATGTAAAATAAGGCAAATTGGGATTTACTTAATTAGAATAAATAATTACAAAATATATACATTACCCATGTGTCCTCCCTAGCATAAAAAATAAGGGTAGGTACACTGAAATCCATATTAATATAAATTAGTTCAAATATATCAAACACACTTGTGACTGAAGTTCATCACAAACACAAAATGGTGAATATACAAACATATTGTGTGAAGTACATATCAGTACAAAAATGGTTGTCCCTAGCAAAAAAATAAGGGACAATCCACTATATGATACAACGGCTAAGGCTATGATGTTGAGTAGCCTGACGATAGGTTGAGGCATGTTGGTTGAAGTAGGTAGAAAGGAGACCTGGATCAATACTACAACTACTAAACAGTATCAGGGGAAACTATGTTTCCCGCTGCTACTGCTGAAAACTTTAAAGATTCCAAGGACTTTAAATAATGCCGTTTAAAGACTGTCGGGGATTTCCATCCAGTATACTTCCTAAGATCCTCAAAGTTCATATGTTGGAAATAATTAATTGAGGTGGCTACTCCCCTGATATCATGTGCTTTTGGGAATGACTCAGGGTTGGCTTGTTTAATGAAGTAAAGGATTTGCTGTCTAATGCCTTTAACTGATAAAGTACCACCTTTTTCTCTCATAAAGAGAGCACCTGAGGATCTAGAAGAAGTACGAGAAAGAAAGGCTCTAAGAGTTGATACTGGGCAGAGAGAAGGATCCTGTGGAAGTGGGATAACCTTCCAAGGAGCCCACCTTGCAAGAGGATCTTCATTTTGGCTAAAAAGCTACGATCCGGAGCAAGTAGAACTTCTCCTGATGGGAGGAATTCCACATGACCCGCATCCCTGGATAGAGCCGACAGTTCTGAAATTCTAGCTCCTGAGGCTAGGCTTAATAAGAATAATGTCTTCCTCAGGAGCATTAATGAAACGTACAAGATGAGTTGTCCAGTATCTGAAGCTAATTTGAGGACATCATTTAAGAACCATGAAACTGTAGTAGGCCTCTGAGAAGGTCTAAGTCTAGCACAGGCTTTAGGGATAGATGTGAAATAAGATTCAGTCAAATCTATCTGAAAACCTACTTGAAAGATTTTCTTCAAAGCCGATTTGTGAGTGGTAATCGTGCTAGCTGCTAAACCTTTTCAACAAGGATCTGAAAAAGGATATAGCCAAATTAACTGTCATGGTTGTGGTGTTCGATTCTCTCAAGAAAGATGCTAATTTTTTAACAGCTGAGTCATATTGTCTAATGGTTGACTCTCTCTTATCTGATTCTAGGAAGAGAATGTTCTGTGGATCAATGTCAGCATCTTTATTAGCCGCAAACTTCATGAAGTCCATAAAGTTAGGGTCTGGAGAGTTCTTGAGGAAGCGAACACAGTCCTCATTTGTACTGATTGTGACAGTTTGGGATTGGGGATCCGTTGAGGTCGGAGACCCAATTCCAAAAGAAGAGGATACCAGTTGCTCTTGGGCCAATCCGGTGCAATTAGAGCTACTATCCCTTTGAAAGACCTTAGTTTGTCTAGGACTTTCAAGAGAAGATTCAATGGAGGAAAAAATATAAATCCTCCTCCACTGATTCCAAATCTAACGACAGGGGCGTCCGTGGCATAAGCCAGAGGGTCCAGGTTGGGGGCCACATAGCAAGGGAGCTTGTGGTTCGCTTGTGAGGCGAAGAGATCCACTTGGAGACCTGGGACTCTCCGGCTGTACCCACTGGAATGACTCGACGTCCAGAGACCACTCTGATTCCAGAGGAACTGACCGGGACAGGGCGTCTGCTATACATTTCTTACTCCTGCCAGGTGAGTGGCAGACAGATGCCATTTGTGTTTGTTTGCTAATGCAAAGATGGCTATCATGACATGGTTCACATGCTTGGATTTGGACCCTCCTCTGTTGATGCAGTGAACTACCACTGCACTGTCCAAAACTAGCCTTAGATGAGACTTCTTCGGGGGAAGCAGTCTCTTCAGAGTAAGAAATACTGCCATTGCTTCCAACACGTTTATGTGGAGCTGGCGAAATTGAACTGACCAAGTCCGCCCCTGAACCTGTTTGAACTGAGAGTATCCCCCCCACCCGGACAGGGAAGCATCCGTGTGAATGGTTAACACTGGGAGGGGATATTGAAGGGGTACCTTCTTGGCTAAGTTCTTTACTTTTGACCAAGGCCGTAGTTGGTTGCGGAGGATCTGTGGAATTACTGACAACTTGTCTCGATATTTGGAGTTTGCTCTTGACCGCCAAATTCGATTTATATCTTTCAGCCTTGCTTTCAGAAGGATATCTGTTACCGAAGCAAACTGAAGAGGGGGGGGGGGGGGGGGGACCCTAGGATTCTCTCCTGGTTTCTTCTTGATGTCTGTTTGCATTTGAGGAATTGCCTGACAGATTTTGCTATTTCCTTCCGTTTGGCCACTGGAATTGATAGATTGTGGGAAGACAAATCCCATTGGATTCCTAGCCACTGAAAACGAGATTCCGGAGTAAGTCTGGATTTCGTTTTGTTTATCTGGAACCCCAGATGTTCCAGAAAGTGAACTACTTTTTGGTAGCTTCGAGACATTCCTCGACTGTTGGTGCCCAGATCAACCAATCGTCGAGGTATGCCGCTACCATGATTTCCCTGAGCTCTCAATTGTTGTACAACCACTTCTGCTATCTTTGTGAATACCCTGGGGGCTACATTCAGACGAAGGGCATCACTTTGAATGAGAATGTCTGATTTCCTAGCCTGAATCCTAGGAATGGACTGAAGTGCCTGGCTATAGGATATGATAGTATGCGTCTGTAAGATCGATGGAGCATGTGACGGCTCCACGCGGAAGTAGGGTCCTTACTTGCGAGAGGGGTAAGCATCTTGAACTTGTCGCAGCGAATGAAAGAGTTTAGCTTTGACAAGTCTAAGATTACCCTTCTTTTTGTTGAGCCTTTCTTTGGCACGCTGAATAAGCGCCCTTGAAATTTTAGATGTTTGACTCTCGCAATAGCTCCTTTCTGAAGGAGTTCTTCCGCGTAATCTATCAATTCCTTTGACGGTACCTGATGAAATGATTTGATTGGAGGGGGATCTTTGATCCAACTCCAGCCTAATCCTTTGGACACTATGCTCTGTGCCCAATTGCTGAACCCCCACCTGTGGCGGAAGAGGAACAGCCTCCCTCCTACCTGGGGAGCCTCATGCTGATGGGCGGGTTGGCCACCACGCCCTCTCTGAACTGCCTACTCCTCGTGCCCCTTCCTGCGCCACGCTGACGAAAGTAACCTCTCGCCCTACCCCTCGGTTGAGAGTAGCCTTGAGCCTCATAAGCAGGGTTAAAAAGGCGGCGAGATAGCGTAGGAAGTAGATGGTTGCGATTGCTGGGGCACCAGGAGGAAAGGTTGGGTCTGTTTAGATGTGGAAGGTTGTCCCTGTTGGGTAACTGGGACTGCCTGCACAAACTGCTGCTGATGTTGAAGTTTTTTATAAGGCTGGAACCTCTTACCAGCCTTCTTTGGTTTCTTGCCAGCAGTGGGAACGGATTCCTGTTTCCTCTTAGAGGAAATACCCCACCTAGCTCTAAGGCTCTGGTTGAGTCTAGCAGGCTTCGTGCGTGGACTTCGTTCACTGCGGACTCTGGGAAGAGATCCGCTCCCCACATGCTCGCAGCCAAGAGTCTATTAGGCTCATGCCTGATAGTGCACTCTTGAAGGACATGCTTCCGGCAGTTCCTCCTGGCTTGGAAGAAGTCAAAAGCGTCTGACAGAACCGTCTGAAACTGAGATTTCGCCAGAATCTTGAACAGCGGTTCCGTAGCGTAGGAAAGAGCAGCCATTTCCGTAACGATGAGAGAGTTGAGAGACCTGCCAAACCTAGTTCGCGCATCGAACTCTGCCTGGATCAGGGAATCCGGCAGCCTAGGTAATTTCTCACCGAACTGGTCCATAGCGCAGTCCGGCTTGAGTTTACCCAGCGTGAATGTAGCTGGCAGGTTTTCCCACAACTCTCCGAAGGCGGGGAAGAGTGGAGAAGTAGACTCCGACTCCCTCAACTGTGGAATGGGCTCATCCTTGAGGAGCTGCCTGAAGAGCCTTCTCCACCAAATTTCGTGGCGAACGGAAGAGAGACCTCCTCTTCCGTCGCGAAAATAGTGAAGGGACTCTTGTAGGCCTGGAGTTTAGTGTTAGTACACTCCCAGTCCTCAAGGCAGTGAACCCATTCTCGCTGGGCGTGATCTCTACTGTAGAGAACTGACTCCTTCGAGATCTTGTCCTCTCTCGTGAGAGCCGTTGGCGTCAGCCTAGCATACCCGATGAAAGGCTGCGTCAGACCCGGAGGGTAGAACTCGAAGTCCTCAATCCTTCGAGTACCAAACTCCGGGATCGAAATCATCCCGTCCTTAAAAGGAGCGTAGGCCGCTACTCTCCATGGATTCTCCATAGAGAAAGCTGGCAAGGAGTCGTAAGGCGGAAGTTGGAGAATCCCCGTGCTAGATGCAGGGGAGAATGGGGAGGAGCCCTGAGGTTAGCCCAGCCACTCGGTCCTCATTCTCTCTCATTCTATTAGAGAGGTCCTGGATAGACTGTCCAGTTTGAGACAGACTGTTCGATAATTGCGCGAACATCTGCTCAAAACGTGTTCCCAATGCTGAAATTTGGGAACCTACCAGCACCCCTACCTGTTCCATCATCCCTGGTGAGGCAGAAGAGGGAACGCAGGCGCTGGTGCTTGCCACCCCTGCCGGCATAGCCGGAGAGGAGGCAGCGGAGGCGGGAGAAGGCAGTGACTCGGTGGTAGCGCGAGCCTTCTCCTTCGAAGCCTTGCTTCTGGAGCTCTTCGACTGGGAAGAGCTCGGCTTAGCCTTCACCGCATCGGCATATGAAGTCGACGACTTCCTGGCCGAAGAAGACGAAGACGACTTCCTAGAAGTCGACTTAGACAAGGTCTTCGGTTCTCTCTTTCCGCCCTTCTCCTTAGGAGGTACAGAGAGAGCGGGATGGAGGGCGGGCTAGGATCTCGGATCCCGCAAAGCCTTGGAAAGAGGCGGAAGAAGAAGGGACAGGAGAAGATCCAGGAGCGCCCAAGGAAAGACCTTGGGCGCCCGACAAACCTACCTCAACCAACAAATCCTCGCTAACTACCGCCATTGGCTCAAGGTTCAGGTCCAGGGCAGCGACGTCCGGAACCGACTCCTGGGAGGCTACGACCCCAAACGAATGCTGGGAGGTCTTGCTGGATGGAGGCTATCAATGGGGCAGCGGACAAGGGGTCGACGTAGCCCGTCGACTTGCGCAGGGAAGATCTGGATGGGCCAGCTTCCTATCTAAAATGTAGGGCTGGCCCTTGGCGGCGTTTTTTCCCCAAAGCCGCCCACCCCCACGCTTTCAGGTGGCGAGGGCGACTTCACCTCACACCGCTAGCCTGAAAGAAAGGTGAGATTAGCTACCAATTGTGGACAGGGTTAACAAACTTACGACTAGAAGTTGTTAGTAAAATCATAAGTAAGCCTATAATGGACATACCCCATCTCCCAGCTGAGCGACCAGGTCGTAGCATATAGCGCAGGCTTCGGGGTGCCAGACGATCGTCTCATTGTACGACGTGGCACACGGGGCGTGAGACCTGCACTCGTCATGTCCACAGGGGTCGTAGAGCGTCGCATTACAGGCTGGGACCATGGCAGTTGGTAGCCTGTAAGTGAAAAAGTACATGAGTACAGAGTAAACACTTACAGCCTAACATATGCTCCGCTGGTGCCGGAGCGATAAAGTTAGATAAAACCAGAGCCCCGCTAAAATACGTGTGGGGAACCAGGTTGGAAGATAGGCTATGGCTCCGCCAATGGCGGAGGCACAAGAATCAACCAACTAGGAGTGGTGGTAATGGAAACCACGACGGACAATGGCGGGGATGGTTGATAAAAATAATATAATAACACAATTCATTGTAAAATATCTTATAATTAGGGTATATATCCTTAAAATAACAAAATTAAAACAACTTCTCTCCGCCCGTCTACTAGAAGAGTGCGTAGGTAAGGGTAAGCTCCCTTCCGGTAGCGAGAGATATAAGGATATAGTAGGCAAGCAACCGACCACTCATAGCGCCCACCCTGCCCGCTAGCGGAGCCCAAAACTCCCTATAACCAAAAGGGGCCCCGGATGCCGACGGAAGGCTCCTTACGTATCTGGAGGGAGGTGGCTGAGCAATGGGGAGGGGGGGAGGAAGGTCCCGGCGAAACACGGCGGGAGCAAGAAAAGGGGGGAAGGATGGCCTACTCCTCCCCGCCTCACCAACTACCCGCATGGAGACCCGGTACCTCATAGTGGTCGCCCTATACCCCCTGCTGGGGGGACCCCCCGGTCACCTCCGAGAGTGTGAGAGAAGGCGATGAGGTTGTTATAACAACCAAGGGGTCCCCCAGCCCCTCCCTACATCAGAGAGGGAGGGAAGGGGCAGGGTAAGGTGCTATAGGACACGTGACCGCAAGTGGCCTAGGCCGCGAGCAACACAACCGTGGTAGGGCCACGTGAACCAAGCTGTACCAATATGTGGAACAAGCACCTAGGCTAGCCTAACACCCTAAATAATAAAAATACATCGAAAGGAGGAAGAAACACTTTTAGTAAAAGGAAAAGAAGCCCAGGAGGAGGCAGACTGTTCCGAGAAACAGGAGCCTACTCGGAGCCAGCGATAGCCGATGTAGAGCAAGAGCCGGGATGCTGGGCCGAAAATAATAATAATAATAGCCCTAAATACCAAGCTAAGAGAATGGTAGGGAGCTGAACTAGCTAAAACTCGATGTAAACAATGAATGTGATAAAGTAAGCCCATAAGCATAAGAAGTCCCAGTATGGAGGACCGGGAAATCTTACGAGGCGGCATGGCCGCCACGAGACAACCGGGGAACCGTATATGACCTATAAAAAGGAAAATACTGGTACCCGGAAGACAAAAATACGGTAAAATGTTACTTATGAGTTACTTAACTTAGCCGTGGCAATTGCAGAGCGTTCCATGATGAAGATGCGGATAAATCGCAAGAAAAGCACAAGCACAAGAAAATGGCGACTTGTCGCTGGCGCTAAAAAATAAGGATGTACGCTAGGGGCGCTGCTGTCTGTGGCGTCCTCTAGTAGTAGTAGTAGAGGCTGCATCGCCCGTTGGTATCAGCGCTCTCTTGGGGGGGATTCTGATAGGGAAGTTCTAATTGGTGCCCCCCCTTATAAATTTCATACCGACACTTCTTTTTTAAGAGTGAGCGAGTCCGTTTTACTGACATTTTCTTAATTTTGTTTTTCTCTGGTAATTTTAGGCTAATTTTACCTAGAAAGAATGATATTAGGGGATACTTTCATAGGCCGACACGAGCTGAGCCCAGAAATGCCACATTAACTTTACTTTTACAATATTTCCTCTTTGACCCAGGTACTGAATGGTTGAGTTAGTAGGGATATAAGGAACCATGTTACTAAACCCCCCCCTTGTAGTAATAATAGTTCCTTTTATCCCTACTACTTTCGATCCAAAAAATCAGCAAACTGTTAGTCATGTCCCCAGAACTAGCCCACCCTTGAAATCCATCGGCCAACTGTAGAGGATAGCTCTGCCTTTGAGCTATCAACATGAAATCATACTGCTACCTACCAACAGGTCCAAACATTCCTGAATGCTTAGCAGTCCCACCACAACCTCCACTATTGGCTCCAAATATCAACTCCAATTCCAACTACAACAGAAAATATTTTGACAGTCGAAAAAGCTACAATACAATTCTGACATACACATTTAATGTAGGACTTTTTGACTCTAACTTTGAAATGAATTCCAAGTGTTCACGAGCCTCATCACAACATCAAGGTAACATCAAGGTGGTCCTATACTGAACTGAAATTAAAAGCATATAACAAAGAAGTTGACCAAATACCTAGGTTTCATACAAAAAAGCTTCTTAAAACAACATCTAGAGGGCTTTTGCAACTGTAAGTCAAAATAGATTTACAATTTCAGAAAACCACATTTCAGGAAATGAATAGGTCAACTGGAGTGAATTAACATTAGGAATGTATATCAATGCTGGATACCACTGCAGACTTGGGATATAACAAACAAAAGACAAAAGCAAAAGGTATTTGTGAGACTTGCGGATTGTGAAGAACGTTCAAATGAAAAGATATTACCTGGCATCACATTTTCAAAAGTCATTGATGCTTATGTCTATAATACTGATTACAAAGACTTTTAGAAAGTAAACAATTTAAAAATAAATTATATTTTGGCAAAATAAAAAAAATTTTCTTTAAAAATGGTCAAGACAATCCTTAAAAATGTTACTATGTATACATAAAATTGAAAATGCCACTGGCATCATATGTAACATCCTCCTTAAGAATCTTAAGAGGAATCTTGCAGAGGAATCAATCCCTGAGATCCCCATGGCTGGGGCTTCAGTTAATAAGTGTCTAAGTCATGGGGGGAACCAAAGGACTTCATTCTAGTCAATGAAATTCATGTGCTAACTGAGCATGCTGAATATGGGGTCTGCAGAAAGCAGGTCCCCCCCTTCTGGGCATGGTGTTATACTTCCAAGAAGATAAAGTACTTGCTATCTCTTTCATATTATGTACTTTTACCCAAGGCCAAGATCAAGTACTTGCTATCTCTTTCATATTATGCTTTTACCTAAGGAATTCCAATCTTGCTGCTAAATATCACCAAGAAAACTTTTGATTTCGAGAGTGAAGTCATTATGTTTCAATGCCTGTCTCCTTGGAAGCAATTAGTTCATTCATAAATTTCTCTGTCTCCTCATTTCCAGGAATAACTACAAGCTGGAACCTAGCAAAACTGCCTTATAACTCTGCATTTTATAAGATAAAAGTGCTCTAAATTTTGAAATCTAATGGGCTGATTGAGCTACAAGCTTCTAAGCCTGCTAAAAATTCTTGCATCACTAGAAATGGTGAAATTACCCTTCTCCATCAGTGAATTCTTTTCAATCATCATCAGAATGTGATAAAAATCTACAATAAAGATATAAGATAGAAGAGAAAGCAAACCCACTCAGTTGTAAAGGTTACCATGAATTCTACATCCAACATCAGCATCGGAAAAAAATTAAATAAAAAAACATGTAACATGATGTTAGTGGGTATTTTTCATAAAAACAGAGCAACCTTTTTTTTTTTAACCCTATTCCTCTTAATATCAAAGGCAAAGTACTGCAAAAGGAGTATCTGGGAATCTCAAATGTTGGGTTACTAGTGTCCTACAGGGCAGCACACCAGGTCTGTCCCAGATACATGCTATTCCACAACTGTTTCAGTCTAAATCCATGTGACTGTGGGGGATTTAGTATTATCTTCACAGGATATGCAGTAGCTCACCCTATTTGCATTAATGTATGTAAGGGAACTTGGAAGCTCCTGTAACCTACACATACAAGTATCTGATATATATGAAGATTCATTTGACAATACAGATCCAGATGTTACTTTCCTGCATCAGTTAAAAGACAGAATTGGTGAGAACTTGAAAGCTGAATTGGCTATTCTAATGCTAGCATGATCACATTATCTTAAAAAAAATTTAAATGGCAAAGAATAGCTTGAGAGTATATCTTACAACCACAAGTCAATTTACCTACAATTAGGGGGCTCTTAAGAATTTTATTTTCAACATGTCAGACCCAATTCAAACTACACATACAATGGACTCCCCGTATTAGCGGACTCACACATCTGCGATTTCTTTCTGGAACATTTCCCTGGATTATTTGTGGAAAAATTGCCTATTTGTGGTATTTTTCTATGAGAAATATCTACAAATTCCTGGGTTTTTTATCAATTTCATCATAAAATGCACTTTTTGTGATAAGACTATTAAAAAAACCAGGTATAAAAATCTGTAGTGCATTTTTCTTGAGTTTTATCTAACAAAATATGAGGTTTAAAGCATTTTTATAGAGGTTCCAACTATTCACAGATTCAAACTATTCATGGGGGGGTCTGGTACACATCCCCCGTGTATAGGGGGGGGACCACTGTACAGTCAAAATAGTATCTTCCACACCAGGAATTCTTTAACCCATGACTTACTCTAATTGCCTGCATCTAGATGTAGTCTACAGTATGATAAAAATAAATGAGAATAGCTTAACTACAGTGGTCCCCCCGTACAGAATAAATTTAGCAGTATATGCCCTTGCCGATCTTTAATCCATAGTGAGTAAGGCTGTTACTCCAGTAAACTTATGCCATCAAACACAACCGTAGATAAAATTGAGAAAATTATTTTAATCAAAACTTCAGGTCTTGAAAGAACACATTTGACTGTTGTTTTCACGCCAATAAAAGATAAGTAACATAACCGTAAAGTTCGTACTACGATGAAATGAAGTGAAAATAGCAAACGGAATCACGTAATATTTTTATACAATATACATTCCCACAACGCAATCTGTTAACGAAAAAATTACTTTAGTTCATGAGGACATATTGAATTCATACTTCGACTTAAAAACATGTCGTATAATAACAATTACCTTGTCTCATATAAGTAGGGTATCTAGATATTTTACGCTAACTAGAAGAAAGACAATTCACTCCGAATTGAGTTAAGTACAGAGAAATAAACTCGTATTTGCCATCAGCTGATTTCCAAACCAAAACACTGACCACTTTTATAGTATTATACGATACAATGAGAATGTACATACAATATTATTGGATACTGTAATGTATAACTTTAAAAGAATCAGAAAAGATGCATATTCATTGTGTATTTATTTCGTAAATATACGTAGCCATCAGTAGCCTGACATCACTCAATTAGGTATGCTGATGTTGGTCCGAATCTGATTACCGTTTCATGTCCCATTTTTTTTTTCTTACTGATATGTCATAGTCAGAATGCATTAAAACTCCAAAATTGGCTTTTATTAATAAATTACTAAATCATATCGTATATGTAGTATACAGTACATAGTGCCTCAGGTTACGAAATTAATCCTTTCCGAAGTGGCCTGCATAACCTGATTTCTTCGTATCTAGAACTATGTTTTACATGTAAATTGCCTAATTCATTCCAAGCCCTCCAAAAACACCACAGTAAATTTTATAATAAAGCTAAATTGACCAATAAACATTCTTAGGACCCATGACTAATAATGTAAGTAATTAAGTTCACACACAACACGATACAGTAACTTACAGTACAACGAAAGCGAAATTTACGTTAACAAACAAAATGTGCATTGAACCTAGAGAATTAGCTGAAATTAATAATTAGTATGCCATATATGTATAAAAGTATGCTGTGTAGTGTAGGCTAGGCTACCCTATATGTAAAGATGGTATTGAATACCCTAGCATAGGCTACGCTAGTATAATATTCTTACAGTAAATTAACATGGGCCGACTTACGTCCAAATCCATTTATGACTGGTTGTTCGTAACCAAATGTGGTAGTAAGTCGACTACTACCTGTAATGTAAAAATATATCAGTCCTATTCTCATTAATGTCATTTGTAACACAACTATGGTCATTTTTACAGTTGTACGAAGGTTGAAATGCAAGCAAAAAGGCTGTTTTTATCAGATTAGTTGTTCACAGCAAATCAGCTGTTTCTGGCTGTATGCATTTTCCAAACAAGTATATCATTACTACCAATACTTTTTGCATTCTCTTTTACTTTTTTAAACTTAACTAGAAGATGGGATAGATTAACCCTTAAACGCCGACTGGACGTATTCTACGTCGACATTTTTTGTCTCTCGGGTGCCGACTGGACGTATTTTACGTCGACATACAAAAGTTTTTTTTAAAATTCGCGGAAAAATACTTTTAGGCCTACCAGCTGAAAACTCTTGAATCACGCGCCTTGGGGGATGCTGGGAGTTCATGGATCAAGGTGTTGTTTTGTTTTTTTTTTTTGTTTTTTTTACAATCGTTACGCAGGCGCGCAAGCGCGAATTTCTTCTTGCCGCACTAAAAAGTATCTGTGACACATCTCGGAAATTATTTCGTCACTTTGACATAATTTTTGTACCATTTTAAATTAGCCGTTACATGGAGTATTATATATCAAAATGTGCGCATTTTTATGTAGAATACAACAAAAAATACTGATGATTGTAGCTTGTATCGGTTTTGAGATATTTTCATATAAATAACGATAAGTGCAGAAATTTCAACCTTCGGTCAACTTTGACTCTACCAAAATGGTAGAAAAACGCAATTGTAAGCTAAAACTCTTATATTTTAGTAATATTCAATCATTTACCTTAATTTTGCAACTAATTGGAAGTCTCTAGCACAATATTTCGATTTATGGTGAATTTATGAAAAAACTTTTTCCTTACGTCCGTGCGGTAACTCTTCCGAAAAAAAATCATACATGCGATTGTGGTAATGTTTGCACCATTTTAAAATTAGCCATTACATAAAGTTTTATATATGGAAATGTGCACAATTTCATGCACAATACAACTAAAAACAACCCATGGTTGTTGCTTTTTTATCAATTTGAAATATTTTCATATAAAAAAAAATGATAAGTGACAAATTTCAACCTGCCGGTCAACTTTGACTCTACCGGAAATGGTCGAAAAACACAATTGTAAGCTAAAAACGCTTATATTCTAGTCAATATTCAAGCATTTACCTTCATTTTGCAACAAATTGGAAGTCTCTGGCACAATATTTCGATTTATGGTGAATTTATGAAAAAAAATAACATTTTCTTTATGTCCGAGTGTAACTCTTCCGAAAAATCATACGTAGGATTGTGGTAATGTTTGCACCATTTTAAATTAGCCGTTACATCAAAAGTTTTTTTTGATATATGAAAATATGTGCAATTTTCATGTAGAATACAACAATAAATAATTGAATTGAAGGTGTAGCTTTTTCTCATTTTGAAATATTTGCATATAAATCACGATAAATAGAAAAAAAAACAAGTTCAGTCAACTTTTGACTCTACCGAAATGGTCGAAAAACGCAATTGTAAGCTAAAACTCTTACAGCTAGTAATATTCAGTCATTTATCTTCATCTTGAAACAAATTCGAAGTCTCTAGCATAATATTTAGATTTATGGTGAATTTAAAAAAAAAAAAAAAAAAAAACTTTCCTTGTTCCTCCGCGCGCGGATTCTCCGCCACAAATCTCCGAAATGCCGCTACGTCCCATTCTCGGGAATATTTGCTGTTCCGTTTTTCCATAATTAAAGCATTTCATAGATTTATATATGAAAAAATGTGCGCAATTTCATGTAGAATAAAACGAAAAATATTTGAAGGTTGTAGCTTTTCTTATTTTTGAAATAATTGCATATAAAAAAATTCGACATTCGGTCAACTTTAACTCGTCAGATATGGTTGAAAACTGCAATTGTAAGCTAATACTCTTACAGTATAGTAATATTCAATCATTTGTATTCATTTTGAAAGAAATTGGAAGTCTCTAGGACAATATTTAGATTTTATGGTGAATTTTTGAAAAAAAATAGGTTGGTTTTTACGTCCGCGCGCTACGAATTCATGCATTATTTTGTGATAATATTTTCTCTGTGTTGCTTTTATCGTTTTACAATGTGTTATATAACAAAATGATTGCAATTAAGTGTACATTACAACGTAAAAAAATGTAACTTGTTACCTTTAACTGTTTTGCGCACAGCGCGATTTGAATACAATTATATATGAAATTTCGTTTTTGCACTATCATATATCGCATTATTTATATATGATAATGATAATTTTTTCATTTCTGATGGTTGCATACTAAACTTCAGCCAATGACAAAAAAAGGAGCCAAAAATGAACTCTTAATCTTGAAAACTAAGCGATCTGTGATTTTTGAAAAAAATACAAAAAAAATATTTTTTCCGCTTCCGCGCTCACTCTGAAACACCTCCGGCACACAGGAGACAATTTTTTTTTTACCGCTTCGGCGTTTAAGGGTTAAGAGATGGAGGAAAAGGGGTTAGCCTAACTAAAAAATGAGCCATCATCTAACTTACTTGGAATGTTGGCCTGTCTGCTTTTTCCAGGCATCAGCAACATGATTTTTCCTCAAACAGGTTATCATCTTTAATCATAATGAGCACACAATCGCTCATATGTCAGACAGTTTCTTGCTATTGAAATATCAATAAATCAAGTACAAGGCTGTGTATGGATGTGAGTAAGTTCACCTATATCTTGGACCCCAAATCTGTTCATTTTCAATTAGTGGCAGTATGAGATTTCCTTTTGCACTTGCTAGAACCTCACCCAAAGTACATCATGACCCTTAATGTAACAATACCCATTGCATTTCTAAAACTTTGTTCACAGCCCATGTCTAGCATTACCTCCTGACCATATCTAGTGTGAAACTAAATGAAACTATCCATAAACATAGAAGATGCAGAGTTAATGGTGATATTGTTTTGTCAAGTGAGTGTGCAGTAAATAATGGTTAATCAAGGGGATATGTTACTTTGCTGTGCTGTTTGCCCCTCACATGGGATTATGAATAAATGCAGTTGGAAATAGAAGAAGCAATTTAGATAGGAGAAATGATGGAAACTAGAAAGACTTAGAATATGCAAACGTTGTCCCAATCAGCATAACCCCCGCTAGATTTGCAAGGCTTGCTTAATACAACACAGTAGTAAATCATTTATAAAGATAGGACTCAAGACGAGTCTAAAAAAAATCAGAAAAAGTTGAGGATAGTCGTATGAAGGGATGAAATATCACTAGAGAAAGGAATTTTCAAATACTTCCAATACTTCCAAAAATGGCACCTAATACATACAGGTTTTCTTGAGATGCAATTATTTATAGACAAAAAATGTAAATAAAACAATGGAAAGGTTGAATAAGCTCTGAAAATCAATAAGACTGAAATGCATCTGGAAGTAAGATTATACACTAGTCTGGCAGAATCTGTACTGCTGTATGTACATACATGAATCAGAGTTTAACAGTGAAAATGCATCTACAGGTTTTTTGTGATTTGAGATAACTCCATAAAAATAAAAATATGACATAAAAATCTCAGAATATGACGACAAAGCTTTTAGAAAGCTATCAGAAGTCAGATGCCAGTGCATAAGGTTTGAAAAGATACCATAAGAAATTACAGAAGTTGATAAGTTTCATATTAATGAGATAAAAATTAAAAGAACTACAGTGGTCCCCCCATATTCGCGGGGGATGTGTACCAGACCCCCCCGCAAATAGTTAAAATTCAATCCGCGAATGTTTGGAACCCCTCTAAAAATGCTCATAAACTCCTATCCTAAACATGCAAATACCAAAGTATCCCTTAAAGACCATCCTTCATCAAATATACATAAAATATCCTATTATGGTTCATATTAATCTTTGAATATTATTAATATATTTTAAAGTAAATCTTACATTTATGTTTATACATAAATACATACTATGTAGTACTGAATGACGTATGTTACGTATGTGAAAATAATTCAGTCCCCCCAAGTATTCAGTCATGCACGTTTTCTTTCATACTGTTACTATTGAGACATCCGTTTTCTTTTTACAAGGGAACAATGGAAATGTGAAATCACAAATACCAAATGTCTACTTAAAGTATTATCCTACATCAAATATACCATTGAATTGGTATTATTAATATCATTTTTAAGTAATCTTAAACATTTTACCATTAGAAATATATAAACAGCCAATAGCAGAGAGAGAGAGTGGGAGAGAAAATGTTTATTGTTACTGTTTAATCTCATTAAACGTAATACTATTTGTAAACTAGTACTGTATTTTATTATTTTACCATAAAATGTAGTAATGTCCTTAAAGATATACTACTTATACATACACTTCCAGCTCAAACAGAGGGCGAGAGTTACCACTAGCGCATGCTAGTATCTCATGTGGAGAGAGAGAGAGAGAGAGGAGAGAGAGAGAGAGAGAGAGAGAGAGAGAGAGAGAGGGTTGTCCTTATTTAAAAGAGTGAAGTGGATAGATTATTGTACTTCTTTAAAATACTATCACATATGAATTTTGAATATAGTTATATTACTATTATTATTATTATGTAAAAATATTAATAAACATACATGTACCATAGAAATTCTCTCATCTCAGTAAAAGAGAGAGAGAGAGAGACGAGAGAGAGCGAGAGATAGAGAGAGAGAGGAGAGAGAGAGAGAGAGCGACGAGAGAGAAGAGAGAGAGACGGGAGAGAGGAGAAAGAAGAGAGAGATTTACATTATCCTGAGATATGGCAGCACACAGTTGTTGGACCCCAGCCAAAACTAGGCTTGCCGTACTGGAGTTCAGAGAGAAGAGATGCGGGGGTAAGAAAGGCATTTTCTTTTCATTCTTCGTACGTAATTCTTTTTATTTATAAACTTAAAATCTTGCTAATTCACTTTAGTATTTTCTTAATGAATTTATATTATTGATGTTTACATTAATATTGATATTTGAAAACAATAGAAATCATCATAACCAAAAAACATACATCGCTTTAAGAGAGAAGAGAGAGAGAAGAGAGAGGAGAGGAGAGAGAGAGAGAGAGAGAGAGAGAGAGATTATCGTAGTATTTGTAAAATACTTTCACATACGATTTTTGCAATTACAGTTATTATTATTATTATCATCATTATTTGAAAATATTAATAAACACATTACGCATATATGTACCATAAAAATCTCTCATCTCAGTAAAAGAGAGAGAGAGAGAGAGAGAGAAAGAGAGAGACGAGACCGAAAGAGAAGAGAGAGAGAAGAGAGAGAGAGAGGGGGGGGGGTGGAAATTTCATGCCCACGTGATGGCAGCCACAAAATCAGCTCCTTCCCCCTCCGGTCACTTAACTTGATACGTATATCTGAGTTTTAGTACCTTGAGTTAGAGAAAGAATCTGACTGGGATTTCCTTCGTTCTTCCATAATTTTTTAAATTTATAAGCTAAAATCTTACTAATTCACTATGGTATTCTCTTTAATGAATTGATATTATTGCTGTTATAAATTAATATTAATATTTGAAAATAGTAAATCATTTATTTATCATACAAAAAAACATAACATCTTTGTAGTAGAGAGAGAGAGAGAGAATTATTATTTTTATTATGTGATATCATTTAAACTTATTAAACTTACTAATGCAGTATTAATCAAAATTAATATTTGAAAATTAGTAAATCATTTTTGTATCATAAAAATGTATTTAGTCATGAAAATAAAAAACATCAAAATACACTAATTAGTGATTATTTTCGTCAGAAAATCCGCGAACATGGGCGAGTCCGTCCGCGAATAATTTCTAGATAGATTCCAAAGAAAAATCCGCGAATGTGTGAGTCCGCGAATCCGGAGAACGCGAATACAGGGGGGAACACTGTACACACCACCTAAGAAAGACTAGTGTCTGATAAGTGTCAACTAGGCTTCTGTGGGCACCAGAGGAGCTGGAAGACCCAGACCTAGTACTTGGAAAAGGACTATGAAATAAGTGACTACGGATCAGTGGAGATCTGTGGAAGTGAAAGCATAGAAGACATGAGTGGCAGAATTGAACACATAATTATGCCCTTTGTGTTGTGCAGTGTTACAAACAATGATGATGATGAAAAGGATTTAAAGGTCCAACCAAAATACCCCATTTAACTATGCTGCGATGGTTTGTGGTTCTTAAGCCCTCACCCTAACAGTAAGGGAATCAGAATTTGGGAGGGTAAAGCCAAAACATATGTAAGAGGTATATATTTTTTTTGAGGGACTGAAGCATCTGGAGTAATTCTGTAAGCATGAAAGATGACAGGGACTAATTATAAGAGGTAAGTTTATTTTTTAAAAAAGTTACATTTGGTTCACCAAAACCTATTAGAAAGATGCATACACCACCATCCATTAACCACCTATCTCCCATATTGTTTTTTATCGCAGTATTCTCTAAAAAATCCTCAATTTAATTATTTCTTTCACTGTTTTATCTTTAATTTCATCTTAACACATCCTTTGCAACTTACCTCCCCTTTAATCTTTTATTGGGAGATCATTTTCTAGATTTCTGAATCGTAACATAAGGCTGGTATTATATTGCTGATGTCAATCTCTTGAGATGTCAGTTTCTTTTAGGGAGAGCATGTTTGGTGTCCTATCATTATAGGGCAACTCCTCTGGTGAGTAGCATACTGACTATATGACATCATAAGGGATCACCTCATAGGAGGTCTCTAATGTTGAAGATGCTCGTTTCCTGGGCAGCTCAAGGACTTCTCCCAGGACTACAGTGCAATTACTTTTGTCATGCAAAGTTTACAGTAGGAGATTATGAACATACCTGTGATGAGTATTTTGTTTTAGGACATCCCCATGGGGTATCCTTTTATCTTTTCTGTCTACTCGGAAGACCTTGTTAGACCTCTTCTTGGTGACAGAAGCTAGAGGTCTTCTATTCATTGCACCAGAATTGTTCATTGGAAAAGAAGTCTCCTTTCTGCCACCAGCGCCACTCATTTAACAGTCGAAACACACCAGTGCGCGGTCAACACCTCTGTGGAGCTAATGGTAAGATATATTCCAGGCAGGAGGAATATGGTGGCCAACAATCTAGCTGTTGGAGTAAATTCCTATGTATGGAGTGGTCTCTGCATCAGGACGTAGTGGTCTCACCATTTTATCCTTGGGGAAGACCCATTTTAGATCTCTTTGCCACTCGCTTCAACAGGGAGCTGGAGGTCGACTTCTTGGTGGTCTAGGATCCCCTTCCTCAGACAAAGGACGTTCTTCTGCATCCTTGGCACAATCCCCAGGTGTAAGCCTTTCCTCAGTTCTGCCGGATCTGTTAGGTCCTAGACAGAGTGAGTCCCAGGAATTTCAGAAAGTCCTTGGTGGTGCCTCTGTGTCCACAGGCAGAGTGGTTTCTAAAACTTCTGTACCTTCTTTGTCAACAGTTTACCAGAGCAAGTAGGCCACCTACTATGGCTGGGGTCGTCTACAGTGAATCTCTCCACTCTGAATTTCAGTGAGCTGATAGTAGATTTTCCTTCTTTCACAGAAACAAAAAGCTCTTTCCATCTCAGCTTTCAGGGACTACAGGGTTACCTTCAGGTTAAGCCTGTGCCTGAAAGGCTTGGATATCTCTTCATCCTGGGAAATCTTGATGTTGTTCAGGAGTTTTGAACAGTCCTGTTCAACAAGAGAGCTCAAACATGCGATGCGGGATCTTACTCTGGTCATGAGTAGTCTCACTTGAGCTCCATTCAAACCACTATGTCAGTCGTCAGTCAGAATCTGCCTCTAAAGACAGTTTTCCTGCTGGCCTTGGCTTCCTCGAAGAGAGCAGGTGAGCTTCATGGCCCTAGTTATGACAGTAAAAACACCAGGGGTTAGAGATCTATGGCCATCAAATTTGTCCCGGAATTCGTAGGTAAGACTCAAAATCCCTCAGGTCATGATGGTAGATGTCTCATTTTCATTCTTCTGAATGAATTGGTGGACAGTGACCTGTAGGAGTTTTTGCTTTTTTCTGTCAGAGCTCTGCGCTGCTAAAGGATTCTCCACCTAATACCTGGTGTCGTAGACTTTGTGTTAGCACCGGCTGGTCCAGAATGGAAGTTTCCAAGATCTCCTTTTCATTCTGGCTACATGAAGTGATTAAACAGGCATACTCCTCACCGAATAGTTATGTCACAGTCTGTGCAGGCTGGAGCATGTGACATCAGAGGAATGATTGTTTGTTTGTTTATGGTGTTTTTACATTGCATGGAACCAGTGGTTATTCAGCAATGGGACCAACGGCTTTACGTGACCAATGAACCACGTCAAGAATGAACTTCTATCACCCGAAATACACATCTCTCACACCTCAAAGGAATGCCTGAGAATCGAACTCGTGGCCACCGAGGTGGCAGGCCAATCAGAGGAATGAGTTCCTCTCTAGCATTTGACCTGTTCATAGGGTTTTGAATCCTGGTTCCTGGCTTCAGCAGACCAAGTTCACTTCCTTTTCCTGAAGGACATTGCCCACAGGTCCTTGGACACTTTTTTCCTTGGGTACGGTGGTGGCTGCCCAAGTTATGTAACTCATCCAAGTGCCCCTAGTGGGACAGTTTGTATCTTACCTAAGATGACTGTGTGGGAGACAAAATGAGGGAGATGGCTGATCTCCTTTCTCTATTTTTTTTCCTTTCTTCTTCCTACAGGCAGGTTGAAGAATAAAACATCATAAGTTGGAACTGGTCTGATATAGGAGTGTGGCAGTAATAGTGGGTGCAGTTATTTGGTTTGTTCCTATACAATAAAAAAAATCTGCTTCTCAGTAGCACTTATTCCTCTCTCTAACAAGGGGAGGGAGAAGTGATAACAAATCCCTGTGGCCTATGTGGTTTGTTCCTTGAACAGACAGCATTCTTTTTTACCTTCCACGAATGCAATGAATCTGGACTTGTCTCATTGTGTTTAATCCCAGAAGGTTGAGTTTTTAGATACTCATTTCTCTATTCTCTCACATGCTCAGACTCCCTTCCCTATAACTCGATCTTCTAGGAAGGGTGGTCAGGTAGGCTGAATCCCCAGCCAGTTCAGGGTACTTCTTCCTCCCTCCAAGGATAAGTCTATCCTATTGTTAAGACCGAGGGTTTGTTCCGTTTATGAACAAATGACAAAATTTTAAATAAATTGTATTTTTCATACCTAACAAACCTGAGGTCTTAACGTTAAGTGCCCACCTCTAGCCGCCCCTCTCATATCCTGGGTTGGAAGAAAGACTGGTGCGTCACGAGATTCCAAGTCTGGTCAGTGACCAACATCCAACTCATATACACATGAGTTGCCATATGCCACAGATGCCTTGCTTGACAATCTTTTATTGTTTTAACCAATTTCCAGCTGGCACTAGAAGATTATCCTGTTGTTAACACATTAGGTGGGTTTGTTAGCTATGAAAAATACAAACTGATTAAAAATTTGTCATTTCTTAATACTTTCTAAGACTAACTCTTTTTGCAGCGTTAGCTGATAAATCCAGTTTTGTTTTCTTTTAATATCGTATTTTTATGATTTCTGATGATGGTAAAGTATGTTTTGAGTTTAATGAGTATTGACTCAAAGTAACTGCTTTTTGTTTGTGTTGGGGCTAACTTTAAGCTTTTTGTACATGTTTAGGTTCACTCTATGCTGTTTGCAGAGGCTAAGCTGAGCTTATTCCACTAGCACCAAATCACTCATATATACCCAAATTTAAAAGGACACTGTAATCTTGTTTAAAAAAGAGAAAACTGATGGTGACATGATATTTACAACAAGGAATCTCAGGTACCCCTCAGTCACTTATCTCTTTTTTTTATGTCTGCTGAGCTTTAAACTGCTAAATAGAATCACCCAAGCTATTTTCTTCCCTGCAATATCACATAGTAATCATTGTTATTCCCAACTCCATCTTTCAGTCTTTATGGTTTTTCATTGCTCTTTCCACTCATCTTTTATTCTTTGCAGCATTTGTTATTGCTGTTTTCACCTTTCATAAATGATCAAATCATTTTTGCACTTTGTTAGTTGGTTATCTGTTACCCGCCTCTATTTTCTGGTCAATATAGCCTCAAAATTACCAACCTTTACATCTATTAGTAAATAATGCCGTTACCATTTTGGGTGCAGATCATTTAGATTTAGTGATTAAAGCTACCTAGCTAATGAGTACCTAGTGAACAAGTTAGCCCTTTTAAAGTTGATTTACATTCAACTCTGCCAAATTTAGGCTGTGCATATTTAGCTGTATGTACTATGAATTAAGAATAAGACACATTGTCTATACTTCTTTGTATTTTTTGTTTATTAATTGAACACCAATTGTGTATTCTGGATAATTTTTCTGAGCTGTACAAATTAGTAATTAATGCTTTCCAATCCTGATTACAGTGGGCCCCCTGTATTCGCGTTCTCCGGATTCACGGACTCACACATTCACGGATTTCTCTCTGGAACATTTCCCATTATTCATGGGAGATTCGCCTGTTCATGGTATTTTTCTATGAGAAATATCCACAAAGTCTTGTCTTTTTATCAATTTCATCATAAAAAAACACTTTTTGTAAGACAACTATTAATAAAACCAGGAATAAAAATTTTTGAGTGGGGTTTTCTTGAGTTTTACCTTCATTTTGCAACAAATTGGAAGTCTAGCACAATATTTCGATTTATGGTGAATTTTTGAAAAAAAAACTTTTCCTTACGTCCGCGCAGTAACTGCCGAAAAAATCAGAAATTCTTTCGTCGGATTGTCGTAATGTTTGAGCCGTTTTATATTAGCCGTTAGATAAAACTTTATACTATATAAAAATGTGTGCAATTTCATGTAGAATACAACAAAAAACAACCCATGGTTGTAGTTTTTATTAGTTTTGAAATATTTTCATATAAATCACGATAAGTGCCAAAATTTCAACCTTCGGTCAACTTTGACTCGATCGAAATGGTCAAAAAACGCAATTGTAAGCTAAAACTCTTACATTCTAGTAATATTCAATCAATTACCTTCATTTTGCAAAAAATTGGAAGTCTCTAGCACAATATTTCGATTTATGGTGATTTTTTTAAACAAACTTGTTCCTTACGTCCGTGCGGTAACTCTGCCGAAAAAATCAGAAATTCTTTCATCGGATTGTCGTAATGTTGGCACAGTTTTATATTAGCCGTTACATAAAGTTTTATACATGAAGATGTGCGCAATTTCATGTAGAATACAACAAAAAACAACCCATGGTTGTAGCCTTCATCAGTTTTGAAATATTTTCATATAAATCACGATAAGTGCCAAAATTTCAACCTTCAGTAAACTTTGACTCGATCGAAATGGTCGAAAAACGCAATTGTAAGCTAGAACGCTTACACTCTAGTAATATTCAATCACTTACCTTCATTTGGCAACAAATTGGAAGTCTCCAGCACAATATTTCGAGTTATGGTGAATTTTTGAAAAAACTTTTTCCTTACGTCCGCGCGGTAACTCTACCGAAAAAATCAGAAATTCTTTCGTCGGATTGTCTTAATGTTTGCACTGTTTTATATTAGCTGTTACATAAAGTTTTATATATGAAAATGTGTCCAATTTCATGTAGAATACAACAAAAAACAACCCATGGTTTTAGCCTTTATCAGTTTTGAAATATTTTCATATAAATCACGATAAGTGCCAAAATTTCAACCTTCGGTCAACTCTGACTCGACCGAAATGGTCAAAAAACGCAATTGTAAGCTAAAACTATTACATTCTAGTAATATTCAATCATTTACCTTCACATTGCAACAAATTGGAAGTCTCTAGCACAATATTTCGATTTATGGTGAATTTATGAAAAAACTTTTTCCTTACGTCCATGCGGTAACTCTACCAAAAAAATCAGAAATTCTTTCGACGGATTGTTGTAAAATTTGCACCGTTTTATATTAGCTGTTACATAAAGTTTTATATATGAAAATGTGCACAAGTTCATGTAGAATACAACAAAAAATAACCCATGATTGTAGCTTCTATCAGTTTTGAAATATTTTCATATAAATATTGATAAATAGAAAAAGTTCGTCCTTCGCTCAACTTTAACTCGACCGAAATGGTCGAAAACTGCAATTATAAGCTACAAGACTTACAGTCTAGTAATATTCAATCAATTACCTTCATTTTACAACAAACAGGAAGTCTAGCACAATATTTCGATTTATGGTGAATTTTTGAAAACAATTTTTTGTACGTCTGCGCTTTACGAATTCATGCATCATATTGTGATAATATTTTCTCTGTGTTGCTTTGATCGTTTTACAATTTGTTATATACCAAAATCATTGCAATTTAGTGTGCAATAAAATGAAAAAAATTAACTCATTAGCTTTAATTGTTTTGCTCACAGCACGATTTGCATACAATTATATATGATAATGACATTTTTTTTTCATTTCTGATAGTTGCATACTAAACTTTAGGCAATGACAAAAAAGGAGCCAAAAATGAACTCTTTTAATCTTGAAGACTAAGCGTGCTGTGAGTTTTTGAAAAAAACTTTATTTCCGCTTCGGCACTCACTCCCGAACGCCGCCGGCATACGGGAGACACTTTCGGAAATACCAGCTTGGCGTTTAAGGGTTAATATTGCACTGTGCTGTACAGCTAGTGCAATGTCCTTTGTAACTGTCATATAAAGGGTTAAACAGGTAAGAACTGCCATACATGTATGTCAACTCCAAACAACGACCAAAGCTGTTGTGTAGCAGCTACCTAGGACAAATTTACATCCCTGGTAGTGGTAAATGAACTTCCATCTTTTAACAATACTGCAAGTGACTTGCCAGGGGACTTTTATTACACACCCATACCGCAAAACTTGGGGCAAGCACTTACTGAACTGCCATACAATGTGACCTTTGTCTCTGGAGAACAAGGGACAATACATCTACTACTTGGAGTTGAATATATTCTCTCTAGGCTTTCAAGCATTCACTTAGCTGGCAGAAGGCAAGATAGTAGGTGTGATGACAAGCAACTTGATGACAGCAACTTCTGAAATCAGGACAGTATTAAATATGAAGCAATAGAATCTTCGTTTTGGGAAGGCGCAAAATACTGGACACCCTCAGATATGAGAAGCAAGTTTTTCTTCAAAGTCTGCAAGGATGTTTGGTATTTTTGGAACATACTTTACTGTCAGCAGACTCGTTTGTATGAGCATAACTGAAAGCTGCAGCAAATGCACTGCTCACCTTGCCAGACAAAGCTGCCTAACCTAATAGATAGGAGCATTGCTACATCCCTAACTTCCTAAGTCACCCTGGATGTATAAACCTTCACTCCATACGGATGGGTTCACTATGTAGGCACTACCCAAGACTGGAATATCCAAGGGCTTAAAGGTGACTTTGATCAGTCTTATTGGCCATAAACTTGAGAGGTTCTTTAATCTCCACTCTATGAGAATAAAAACCCTCAGTGGGATCACCATGTGTGAAAATTTATGAGAGGCCGGTTAAAGCTGCAACCTAATGTTTAGAGAATACCCAGTAGTAGTCCCAGACATAAAAGATTTTCAACACAGCCAGCCAAAGCCACTGCGGCACACACATATTGGTTAAAAACACAGGTCTGAAAGAACAGTCAGCTACTGGCTATAGCAGAAAGTAAAGTGCCACAGATATCCATTTCTAGTCCAAGACATCAGAGCCCTCACTACTACTTTGGCTTTAAGACATGTCTTAGAAGTCAACAACCTAATCTAACATTGAGGTACCTGGAGGTGGAGGTCTACTTTAACCCAATTCAACTTCAGGATATATGTCATAATTAGATGGATCCTTCTTGTTTGGTGCTTGTAGTAGCAGGACAAGTTTTACCTTCCAGAAGGCCTTGAGGGAATCCTCACTCATCCTAAAGATGGAAACTGCCAGGGTTTATGAAATCTACCTTACATTTATGTAGTGCCTTCTTTTCCTGTTCAGCTGACACACATACATAATATTCATAAATACCTAACTTTACATTGAAGGGGTCTCAATCTTACTATTAACAATTTCCCAAATTACTAGTACCTTGAGTTCCACAAGAACTCATCTGAATCCAGGTGGTTTCATCACCATTCTGGGGCATTCAGAAGCTTATGCCTCCATCTAATTTAGAATTCATGCATATGTACTATGGGGTTGTGATGGGGGAGACAATTTTTTTCAAGTATTCCACACTCATAATTTCTTGGCTTCCAATAATAATGATCTCTCACTGCCTCATATCTAGACTACACAAAAAGTGTGACATGATCAATGTGTACCAATACTTGAGACTCCAAGTGGCACATGCTTTGTGCTACTATTCTTCTGTCTGTTACAAAAAAACTGAAGTGTCTTGGAAATGCAGACAATGAATGTTAACATAAAGTGACAGGTTTGTACCAAAGACTCATGACCAAGGAGGTATCTGGCCAATGGTCTGGGCATGCACAGTGGAGTCGCCTATTCACCTGAACAAACTCAATACAAATAATTTGTTCTCTTGTGAATTTTAATTACGGTATATGTGTTCAATTTCCTTATTCAGAGACATCATATGTTTATAAGTACTGGGCACAAGTATGTTGACTACATACCCAAACACAGTTAACAATAAGACTTATAACCAGACACTAAAGAGTATACAGTATTCCATGATTTAACAAGTTGGTGCTGATGGAGAGCCATCTGTACAAATATTCATGATGAATGGGTTAGCATATAAAATGTGTTTTAAACTTGTAAAAACAAAGTTCCAACTCCTGTCGTGTCTTTCGATATAATTAATAGCCTTTCAACTAAGCTAAAATAATCTACAACAGCTTGCCCTCAGCTGTCCTATTTCATGTAGTATACAGTATATGAACAAAATGTTTACTCTCTATACAAAGGAATCCATATTTAACTGTAAGGTTTCTTACTTGTATTCATAAACAATATAAAACAAATCACACCCCCTTCTTTTTTGTTCCCATCCCTTTATATGTAAATATCAATACAGGGTATTTTGAGTTGCTAGATTTAAAACACTAGGCTGAAATGCTCATCTGTTAAAAATTCCAAATGTATGTTTTGTTACTTTTTAAGTACTACTGCCATTTTCTCTGATTCATGGACATGACATGTTTATAAGTACGTACTAGTATAGTCATGCTATGACATTTTCATAGTAAAACAAAGTTTTAATTATACTTACCCAGTAATTATATACCTAAAAGTTTCTACAATCAGCAGCTAAAATTTGAAAAAAATTCGCAGTTGCGCTATTTCTAGCGGCTATGTGACAAGTCGCACCCACTTTTTCGGGCTAGAGAGGAAACAACTAGTAAACATGGTTTCACTTTGTTTATGCCCAGGTTCATGCAAGGGGAGGAGGGAGGTCTCCGGTCATATAATTCTGGGAAAGTATAATTAAAACTTTATTTTATTGCAAAAATGTCATTTTTAATTAGGTAACTTACTCCATAAATTATATAGGTGATTCCCACATTGAAAGGAGGTGGGAAACATGAACCCTATATTATTACAATGCATTAGTAAAGATACCTTACCTGATAAATGAGCTGCTTCAGAAAGTTACTGCCTCTAGATGGCGTTCATTTATCTCATAGTGGCGCAGCAGTAAAAGCCAAGTGTCACCTACTTTATAGTGAGTGCCTTGTAGCAAGGATGATTCCAACTGCTGACAAGGACAAGGTGACCGTGCCAAGGTTGAGTACATAACAACACAACAGAACAAATAACAGTCACTTAAACTGCCAAGGTTAAAAATACCCACCACGACCCTACCAAAATTAATAGGAGGGTAACTCCGGTACATAGTACCCCCAGGTTCCCATAAATCCAACACCATAATTCAGGGTAAAGCAGTGAAGGAAAGGATGCTCCCTATACTTCCTCCCACAACACCAAGCCAGCCACCAAAATGGACCCAAAGTACTGCAGTTATCATACACAGTTTCAACTTCCTTAAGATAATGTGATGCAAACTGTCTTCCACCACCAAAAGGTCACCTGCATATGGAAGGGAGACAACTTACGTTTAAAAGCCATGGCTACGCTCCTATTACATGAGCTTCACTTTACACAAAGGAAATTTGTCCTCTCTTACTTAAAGAGGAATGAGCTACTGAAGTATGATCCCCAAGGAAGAATGCCAGGGCATTCTTTTTGACAGAGGTTGTGTGGATCCGAACGGAACACCATAATGACGACGACAGGCTCTGTAACTTTGCTGTCCTGTGAGGGGTATAACTTAAGAGCTCTCAAGGGTCATACAACTCTCTCTTGGTCGCTCAGACCTAAAATTTCTGACAAGATCTTAATCATGAAAGAGCTGGGCCAAGGATTAGTGACCGACTCATTTTTGGCTAAGAAGCCTAGAGAAAATGAGCATACTGCATTTCCTCCTGAAAAGCCAACCTTTTCGTCTAAAGCATGAATTTTACCACAGTGTTGCCCTGTATTCGCGGGGGATGCGTACCAGAACCCCGTCCCCGCAAATTGCCACTAAAATTCACGAATAGTGAAATCCCTATATAAATGCTTCAAACTGCCTGTTTGTTAGTTAAAAATCAAGAAAAACCCACTAAAAAAAGTGTACTTTATAATGAAATTGATACAAAAACAGGATTTTTGCAATATTTCTCATAGAAAATACAGGGAATAGGCGAATTTTCCACGAATAATATGGGTATGTATATGTTCCAGAGAGAAATCCGCAAATACGTGTAACCATTGTAAAACAATATCCAAATTCCAGGGCACCACTGCCACTTTCTTCTTCCTCTATGTCGGAAAACTGAATTCAACATGGCCCTATAACCTTTAATAATTGATGTGGCCAAACCTTTTGCATTCTTCAAAAATTGCAGAAAGTCTGCTTTTTCATTTACAGATATCTGAGAAGATGATACTGTTTCACTGGAGGGAGGGATTTTTCCTCTGACAGTCTGCTCTTTACCATCCACCGACCTGAGTCCTGTCTTTATTTCTGGATTCACTGGAAAAGTTATCGAGTCTGGGAATATCTATCTGTACAGCTGGCTCTTAGATAAAACAGGAGTGGTCTCAGACGTAATCTGCCCAGATGAACGCACTGTTCATTCGATGATAATGTTCAGAGTACATAAACTCATCCAAGTGTTCGCGGAACAGTGACTTCAGTGGAGAATTTCTTGACCGTTTCCAGACAAGATTCTACTCTCTTTGGGGATGGAAAAACCTGAAAACTCTGAGTCTATCATCATCCCTAAGTAAAGAATTCATTAAGATGGAATCATTTGAGACTTCTGATAATTTATTGTTAAGCCCCAACTCTTGGGCTAACTGAAGAGTTTTTTGGAGATCCTTTGAACATTTTTGCTCTGATTGGGCTCGGAGAAGCCAATCGTCCAAGTGTAGGGATATTCTTACTCCCAATGATGCAGCCATTTCACTAGAGGGTGAGAACTCTCATGAAGACTTGTGGTGCTGTTGACAGACCAAAACAAATCTTGTGGAATTGAAAAACTTTCTTTCCGCAGACAAACTTCAGGAATTTTCTTGATTCTTGGTGAATTGGAATGTGAAAGTATGCATCCTGCATGTCTATGGATGTCATCCAAATCTCCCTGGTGAATGGAAGACTGAACAGACTGGTTTGTCTCCATCTCTAATATTTTCTTCACAAAACGAAGACATTGAAACCTGCTTACATCGAGGACGGGTCGCCAGCCCCCTGAAGCTTTTGGCACCACAAACAAGCGATTGTAAAAGCCTGGGGAGTTCAAGTCTACATTTTTCTTTTATAGCTCGTTTTTTCTACAAGAGACATAACTTCTCTTGAGAGGACTAAAGCATTTGGAGTAGGCTAATAAGGGCACTGAGTGTTCAATAAAGGTGACCTTTCATTATATCTGACATCACTCTCTCAGAAGTTGATAATCCAAGCCGATTCCTTCTCCGCTCCTCTCTCTCTCTCTCCTCTCTCCTCTCCACTCCTCCCAGCAAAGGCGGAGCTGCTAATGGCCCCTACTGGAGTTTGGAGGACATTGCCAATCACTTGTGTCCTGTGGACTTCGAGGAACAACTTCTTAATTGCTCTGGAGACTAATTTTGGCTCCTGAGTGAGACCTAGAGAAAGACCTCTGGCGGCTGCCACAAAAGAGAATTGTCTGTGGAGGAGACAACGTCTTAGCAGGGATGTCTAGAAGACTGAGTGAGAAGTCCTGAGTACTTTTCTTCTGGATATCTGACAAAATCCCAGAACTGTATCTGTGGGAACAGATATTGCTTGTCCAGGGACAACAACAGAACCTATTTCTGCAAGGTTGGTTATTCCCTGTTCTTTAGGATCCCCATCGAATATCAGAAAGCCAGTTCCAGAGAACCATCCCTGTCTCCCCTATCAATGTATGATAGGACTCCCAACAGTCCAAAGAAACTCATGGGAAAGATCAGAACTTCTCTAATCTTATGGGCAAGAGCTCCTGCTGCCCAGTCAAGGATATTAAAAAACTTGAATATTTTAAACAAACTCTTCAAGAGGTGAGCCATCTCTGCATAGCTAAACATAACTTTAGCTGCATGAAAAGCAGAACTCCTTCTGGCATCTACCAGTACAGAGAAGTCCCCCTGGGAGGAGGCAGAAACTCCCACAGAAGGAGCTTCTCCTGTGATGTAATACCCACGCCTCCTCTTATCAAGTCTAGTAGGCGGAAAAACATAAGACGCCTTTACTCTGATCCCTCTCCTCCAGGAAGCCAGCCGGCGTCAATGTCTTGCAGGGCTTTCTGGGAAGAAGCAAACAGCATTAAATTAGGAAGCAATGCAGGATCCTGTAAAAATTGGAAAAAGATACTTCAGTAAGGAAGAATAAGCTAAAGAACAAGAATCCTGGTTCTCATCTCCTTCATCCTCCCAAGAAACAGGAAACAAGGTTGAAGCTGGGGGTTAAATAGGCAGTTGAGGAGCAAAAGAAGAAGTCTTCTTCAGCAAGTCCTAAATACCGTCAAGTATGCTCTGAATAGGATCCTCCAAAGGAGGGTCCAGTTGTGCCTAAAGGAGGAGCTGTCTAAAGAGAGGTTGTTTGACGAACTGACAAAGAGGCTGGAATTGAAGAAGCTTCCACTGAATGAGTCCTATCAGAAAAAAAACTTTCTCAGTTCTGTATGATGCAAAGAATGAGGGTGCTCAGGCAGTAATCTACTGCAGTCAAAGAGACAACTCCAACTGAGTGTCTTGTGTCTTGAGGATAAGAGCGCTCAGGCTAAAAATGGGCACTTGAGGGGCTTCTGATGAAGACTGTCATTCCATTCATACTTTGAGACTACCTCCAAAACAGAAGGACATTTGGGCACAATATGCACACCAGGATTCTGAGGGTGTTCCATCGACAAGTCTCCGAGATGAAAAACGCTTACATGAAGACGTGCACTTATAAGAAACATCCTGACTTTCTGCGGCAGGAAACCCAGAGGAAAAATGCTCTGGGCTATCCCAATGACTCTAGGAAGATTGAGGGGCTAGAGGGTGGAATCCCTAGTCCTCTTACACAGCACAAGGGAACGGGACACACCCTTTGCGAGCCTTTCCAAAGGGATGAAACATCCGAAAAGCGCCACTGACTTTGGGGGTGAAAATTTCATCTGAGCTTGAAGAGAGATGGTGAGCGTCCAACAAAACGCCTTTCCAATAGTGTTTTAGCTGCAAACATAGGAGGATTAACAACAGGTTCAGCAGAGGGGGTGACAACCCATGGGCAGACACCACAAACCTCCCTTAGGGTGAGGCCACACTGGACGCGGGAAGCGTCAAGGTGCAGGCATGACTCGGGCGGGAGAGCAGCGTCAAAACGACTCGTGGCCACACCAGCAACGTCACCCTTCTACGCATCACTCTCAGTGGTCAAAGATATACTTCTGCGGAAATAAGTCATTGTCACGTTTGGATAGGAAATTGCCTTAATAGAAAATCTAAGTGTTAAACTTGACGATACACTACGTGTGACCCATGGTCTTTTTGATTATTTGCTTGCAATAGTAGAAGAATAAGTATCACAAAAACAACGCGCACCAATACACAAACCCCCATCTCTCCAAAGTACCTTTCAGGAAGTAGTAACCTTATTGGCAGTAAATTTTGTGATGATAAAGGGTTAAAATCCATATTTTCTTTTTACTTCCCTTACAGATTATTACTTTAAACCAGGGAAGTGAAAAGAAAAAAAGATGGATTTTAACTTTTAATTATTGCAAAACTAACAGCATATAGGGTCACTTATAAAAACAAAGGAACCAGAATTAATAGCAAATTATATCAAACTAATTTCATCACTGGCTGCATTATGTTGAAATGAAACGATTTACCGGTATTTAAAAGAAGTACGTAGTTCAATGGTAAACTTTACATAAAAGAAAGTAAAACAAGGAAAAATCAATTTTGCTTATACATTCATTGTTAACTTGTTAACATTAATGCAGAAGGTACAACGTACCACAAAATTTCATAAATCAGTGATGCGCTGCAGTGAGAATTCGTATAGTTATAAAGTCTTTGCAGCTGGACAAGGCTTATTTGTGAGTGGCTGAGTGCATAATAGTTGGCACCTTTAAGTTTATGTAGAGATTGGGAGTCGAATACATGACACCGATGGCCACATTTGAGGGCCACTCGTTCTATTCTACTTCTTCCATTTCTTTAAAAAAAAAATGTAATTTTTATGGAGTGGATCACAGGAATCCCACTAACCTCTCCTCTGAAATACCTCCCCAATTAACTGATTCTTATGTAGCCACTACTGCCAGACATGACCGACTGAACTCATCCCCAGGGAAAACATTTAGACCATCGATGTGGTAAAGGATTCCCAAGACTGCGTTCATATAAGAACTCGGTGTATTTGATTGACTCTATATTGAGAACAAAAATGGACACAGTCTTAAAGTACACAAATGAGAGGTGTTGAAATAACTGCTAATTTAAGTATGCATTACAGATATGGAATAATTAACTTGATATTGTTACTGGATAGATAATAAATGTACTCGCTTACTACATAAAAGTTTCTACGCTAATATCAGTACTTAACAATGATAATATGCTTTAAACAATTTCTAGGTTACAAATAAAAGTTCCTTAATAAGGGAACTAACTTCACAACATAGTTATAAATATAAGCAATAAAGAGAAGTAATCATTCAAGTAACATAGACCATATTCATATAGAAAATGGCGTTGTTTTGGGAGAAGACACCGGGAACCACCGCGGTATTTTAAAACATGTTACATCACTTAGCAACAACTGCAGAGGGTCGACCCGTCCCGCTAGTCTTGTGTGGCCACCCCCCCATAAGATATGCAATGTTCAAACTCTGGCAGGAACCTCTTCCCTGCAACCTCCACACTCGCTGTGTCCAGTGTGGCCTCACCCTTAGGCTACCAGTTTGACTCCTCCTAGGTGCTGGGGAGTGTGTCACTGACCTTGGCCTAGGAAATCAGCGGGCTGGAAGCCACCTCCTCACCCACACTGCACTTGCCCAAGGCGCCACCGGACACTCCGCTAAACACATCACCAACACTAGGAGCTACCGCACGCTCCAAAGCACTCCTAGCAGCCATTAAGACCTTTACATAAGATGCTAATTGAGAGAGAAATTCGGCAATGGATTCAAATCTCTTATCAATCCTACCCTCAAGACTGGTAATGGTGCTGGTTTGGAATTAAAGGAGCTGGGTAAAGGAGCAGGGTACAGATTGAGAATTGGGAATAGGGTCAACAGCAATGACAGTTCAACAACATTACATCATCATCAATATCATCCACATGGATTCCTGACCAATTAATGCTTTGCTAATCTGTCTAGCTGTTGCCTTTCTTTCTCTGTCCCTTTCCAGTTTACGTAAATATGATTTCAGTCTTCCATTTATCAAAGTCCCAATCTTGACATTCATTCCACATCTTAGCCTGCTGAATACACTTGTACCCTACAATCTGTCCAAATGGTGTGCAAATCCTGAGATTCCTTAGTCAGATGAGTATTGCAGCCCTTGTTGCAATGCCTAATACTAGAACTACTCAAGTCTGACATATTAACCCTTAGACGCCTATTGGACGTATTTTACGTCGAGATAAATTGTCTGTGGGGTGCCGATTGGACGTATTTTATGTCGACATAGAAAAGTTTTTTTAAAAATTCGCGGAAAAATACTTATAGGCCTACCAGCCGAAAATTTTTGAATCACGCGCCTTGGGGGATGCTGGGAGTTCACGGATCAAGGTGTTGTTTTGTTTACAATCGTTACGCAGGTGTGCAAGCGCGAATTTCTTTCTTATCGCACTAAAAAGTATCAGTGACACATCTCAGAAATTATTTCGTCACTTTGACATAATTTTTGCACCATTTTAAATTAGCCGTTACATAGAGTGTTATATATGAAAATGTGCGCAATTTCCTGTAGAATACAACCAAAAAATACTCATGATTGTAGCTTTTATCTGTTTTGAAATATTTTCATATAAATAACGATAAGTGCCAAAATTTCAACCTTCGGTCAACTTTGACTCTACTGAAATGGATGAAAAGCGCAATTGTAAGCTAAAACTCTTATATTCTAGTAATAGTATTCAATCATTTACCTTCATTTTGCAACAAATTGGAAGTCTCTAGCACAATATTTTGATTTATGGTGAAATTTATGAAAAAAAAACTTTTTCCTTACGTCCGCCCCGCACCGGCTAAACTCTTCCGAAAAAATCATAATATGTTTATTGTTATTATACAATTAAGTTTGTTCATACTTACCTGGCAGATATATATATAGCTGTATTTTTCTGACGTCCGACAGAAATTTCAAAAACTCGCGGCACACGCAGTGGGCGGCCAGGTGGTAGTACCCATTCCCGCCGCTGGGAGGCGGATATCAGGAACCATTCCCCATTTTCTATTTCATATTTTTTATTAATGCCTTCTGTCCTCCTGAGGGGAGGAGGGCGGGCACTTTAATTATATATATCTGCCAGGTAAGTATGAACAAACTTAATTGTATAATAACAATAACATTTTGTTCATGCCATTACCTGACAGATATATATATAGCTGAATCACACCTTCGGATGGTGGGGAAAGACAGAATAAGGATTTTTTGGGAAACTAAAATTAAGTAGATGATATACATCTTGGTTCCTTACCTGTTTGCAAAGTAGACTATGTGATTACTGTCACGTAAGGCTGCTTTTGCTTGAATTATTCAGAGTTTGCCCAGCCATGGTGGAGACCCTGTAGTGCTGGTGCGCTCTGGATGATCCTGTCAACGGTGCGAGACCTCAGCGTGACAAGATCATCGAGGCCATACAAATGAGGGCAACGAAGCAACTGACCACCACCTGACCAACTATACACAAACCCCTTAAAACTAGCTAACGTATGGGAGATCTTCACATAAGACTCACCACAACCTAAAAACACAACAACCTAACTTAACCTAACTAAGGAATAGGGAAAGAGCTACTTCCGGACCCCCAATACTGTGTCCGCAGAAACGTATGGCCCCAGTGCATTACAATAAAAAATCGTCATAGATCGTTCTCACATCCCTTAGGTAATGTGAGGCGAAGACGGAGTTGCTCCTCCAAAAGGTACAATCGAGGATGTCCTGATTGACATGTTCTTTTGGAAGGAAGAGAGTGGAGCGACGGCTCGTACTTCGTGCGCTTTTACTCGGAAGAGGCTCAAATCAGTCTTCTGGAAAGATGAATGAGCCTCCGAATGGTGTCCCTTAGAAAGAAAGCCACTGCATTCGTTTGATAAAAGGTAACTCTGGCCTCTTCACAGAGCACCAGAGGTTACCTGAGGGACCTCTAACCTCTTTAGTTCTATGCACGTAGAACTTGAGAGCCCTTAAAAAACCAGGCAAAGGACTCTCTCTGGTTCTTGGCCACCAGACTTGACAGTACCTTTGATCTCAAAAGTCTTCGGCCAAGGGTTCGAAGGATTTTCATTCTTCGCCAAGAAAGATGGGTTCAACGAGCAGACAGCATTGTCCCCTTTGAAGCCCATTAACTTGCTAAACGCTTGAATTTCACTAACTCTCTTAGCCGTCGCAAGAGAAGTTAGGAAAAGAGCCTTCCTTGTCAGATTCCGAAGAGACGCTCTGAAGCGATTCGAAAGTGTTCGACATAAGGAATTTCAGGACTACATCCAGATTCCATGAAGGGGTCTCATTTGAGAAGGAACCTTCGAGTCTCGAAAGACTTCAAAAAGGTCATGAATATCCTTGTTGTCAGACAGGTCTAGGCCTCCTGTGCCTAAAAACCGCTGACAACATGCTTTTATATCCCTTGATGGTAGGGAGGCGCTAATTTCTGCACATTTCTGAGAAATAGGCAGAAAATCAGCTATCTGGTTCACAGAGGTCGAGGAAGAGGAAACTCCCTCCTTTTAACACCATGCCCTGAAGGAAGCCCACTTCGACTGGTAAACAGCTCTTGTGGAAGCACCGTCTCGCATGTGCGATTGCTCTCGCAGCTGCCTTCGAAAAAAAAACCTCTCGCTCTGGCCAACTTTTCGATAGTCTGAACGCAGTCAGACTCAAGAGGCGGAGAGTTTTGTGAAACCTTTTCGAAGTGAGGCTGTTTGAGTAGATCTTTCCTCCAGGGCAATGTCCTTGGAAGTCTACAAGGAAAGACATGACCTCTGTGAACCATTCTCTTGCTGGCCACATCGGAGCGATCAGGGTTAGCCTTGTCCCTTCCGAGGCCGCAAACTTCCTCATGACTTCCCCCAGAATCTTGAATGGTGGGAAGGCATAAAGGTCCAGGCCCGTCCAATTCCAAAGCAACGCGTCCACCGCGATTGCCTCTGGATCCAGGAGCCAGGGGAGCAGTAAAGAGGAAGTCTCTTGTTCCTTGACGTTGCGAATAAGTCGACCAGTGGACGTCCCCACAGCGTCCACAGGTCTCGACAAACGTCCTCGTGCAAGGTCCATCCGTCGGAAGGACTTGGTCCCGACGACTGAGAATGTCTGCCCTGACTTTTGCACACCTGCAATGAATCTCGTCAGGTAGGGTCGTTACCTCTTTCCTTTTTGCCCACAGCAGAATCTCTCTCGCTAGGGAGTACAACGCTCTGGAGTGTGTACCTCCCTGGTTTTTTATAAATAAGCGAGTGCTGTGGTATTGTCCGAGTTTATCTGAACAATCTTGTTCTCCAAACTCTTCTCGAAGAACTGCAGGGACAGAAATACTGCTGCCAGTTCTTTACATTTTATATGCCAGGCTACCTGTTCCCCTCTCCAGGAGCCTGACACTTCCTTACCCCTAGTGTTTTGCTCCCCATCCTGTGATGGAAGCGTCTGAAAACAACACTAGGTCGGGGCTCAAAAGACTTAGGGACACACCCTCTTGCAGCTTCTGAGGTCAACCACCATCTTAGGTGGTTTCTTGATCGGAATCGATATCCTCATACTGCCTCGAGATCGTCTTTTGCCTTCCACTCGTCTGCCAAGAAGAATTGGAGAGGCCTGATGTGCAGTCTTCCCAAGGAAAAACAAACCTTTCCAGCGAGGAAATGGTCCCCAGCAGACTCATCCATTCCCTCGCCGAGCAAGTCTCCTTCCTTAGAAAAGGCTGAGATCTTTTCTAAGCCTAGCTGCTGACGTTCCTGGGACGGAAACGCTCGAAAAGCCACTGAATCCATCTGAATCCCCAGATACACGATGGACTGTGTTGGGGTCAGATGCGACTTTTTCGAGGTTGACCAGAAGTCCCAGGGACTTCGCTAAGGCTAAAGTGAACTGCAAGTCCTTCAGACACTTCTCTCTCGACGACGCTCTGATCAGCCAGTCGTCGAGGTATATGGGAAACTCTTATTCCCGAAGAGTGTAGCCACCTCGCTACGTTCTTCATCACTACTGTGAACACCATCGGAGCCGTGGTCAGTCCGAAAAGCACATCGCTCTGAACTGCCAAACTTTGTTGTTCAAGACAAATCTTAGATATTTTCTTGAAAGAGGGTGGATCGGGATGTGTGGAAGTACGCGTCCTGCAAGTCCAAGGATACCATCCAGTCGCCCGGTCTCAACGCTCCAGAACAGAATGAGGCGTCTCCATCGTGAATTTGATCTTTTCCACGAAAAGATTGAGCCTGCTTACATCTAGAACTGGACGCCAACCTGACGGACTGCTTTGGTACTAGGAAGATTCTGTTGTAGAAACCATGGAGACCCCAGGTCCGCGACTTGACCTTTTCCACCGCTCTTTTGTCGATCATCTGTTGAAGGAGATCGAACAAGACTTTCTTCTTTTCTCCTTGGTAGGATGGAGAAAGGTCTCTGGGAGTCGTAGAGAGGAGGAGATCTAAAAGGGGATCTTGTACCCCTGCTCCACGATCTTGAGGGACCAAGAGTCCGTGTCTCTCTCTCTCCACGCTCCCGCCCGCAAAATACTTCAGTCTGGCTCCGACTGGTGTCTGAAGGACATGCTTTTCACTTGGAAGGCTTTGGTTTAAAAGAAGCTCTTCCTCGTGAAAACCCTCTCCCTCGAGGAGCTGCTCTCGAGGGGGGGAGCCCACGAAAGGGCTTTACTTTCTTCGGCGGACGAACTGCAGCCGAAGAGGTTTGAAGGTCCGGCCGACCGTCTTGTAGACTGGGCCAAAAGATCCTGAGTAGCCTTCTCTTGTAGCTGTTCGTCAGTCCTTTACCAAAGTCTGGGGGAAGAGATGGTTCGAAAGAGGCGAAAACAACAAGTCCGCTTTCTGAGCTGGCGTCACTGAACGAGCTGTGAAGTTGCACAGCAAAGCTCTCTTTTTTAACAAAGCTGTTCCAAAGTGAGATACTAGCTCTTCCGAACCATCCCTGACGGCTTTGTCATACATGCTAACACGCTGGACAGCTCCCCCAGACTAAGAGATTCTGGGCTTCTCGCTTGCAAATCCAGAACTCCCAAACACCAATCAAGGAAGTTGAAGACTTCCAGCGTCCTGAGCAGACCTTTCAAATGATGGTCTGTCTCCGACGCGGTCCAAGTTACCTTGGCAGAGGGTAAAGCGACCTCCTCTGTAAGTCTACAAGGCTGGAGAAATCTCCTTGAGCCGAAGAAGGGATACGAACTCCCACTTCGTCCTTGGTCCTATACCAAATGCCTCCTTTACCACTAAGTTTAGTAGGAGGCAAGGCGAAGGTCGTCTTGCCTTGGTCTCTCCTTCTTATCATCCAGTCCTGGAGCTTCTTGAAAGCACGTTTCGTCGATAGAGAAGTCTTCATCTCTACGAACTCCGGGATTTTTCCCCGTTTTCGATGAAGAAAACTGTGAAGGAGGAGACTTGGGAGCTGAGGGCTGAAATTTGTCCTCAAAAGAAGAACGCAAGAGTCTAACTAGGACTTTGTAATCCGAGGTAGAAGGGGCTGTAGCAGGTTCCTCTTCACCCGATTCAGCCGAACTACCTATTCTTCTCCTCTTCTCTAAACGGAAGAGGAGAACGTCTGTCAGGAGAAGGCGTCCTATTGGCGGGTCTTAGCAAGATCAAAGGACCCCTATCCTTGCAAGATGCAGCCTTATCACGGCTGTCTTCTTTCTGACGCTTACTGCTCGCTGATGGAAGAGCGTCCTGAGGCGGACGAGCGTCTTCCCGCGCCTTCCGCGGCAGTCTCACCTGCCCGAGAAGCGTCTTTACCTCTCTTCGCTGGCATACGTTGCCTGAGCGCGTAAAAAAAGCGTCTGGGGGTAAGACTTCTTGTTCAGAATCCCCGAAAGCGTCTTGAAAGGAGGCCTGAACGTCCTGGCGAGCTTTCCTGCCAAGCGTCCTGTCTAGCGTCCTGGAGAGCGTCCTGCCGGAGCTTCCTCGTGTATCGCCTCCTGGCGAGCGTCCTGACGAACGTCCTGCCTAGCGTCCTGCCACCAGCGTCCTGACGAAAACGTCCTGCCTAGCGTCCTGCCAAGCGTCCTGACGAGCGTCCTGACAGCATCTGTTGCCGAACGTCCTGCCGAGCGTCCTTGAACACAAAGCGTCTTCAAAAGCGTCCTGTCGAACGTCCTTCTATAAGACGAACGAGACGGCGAATCGCTGAAGGAGAAGCGATCGCGAACGAGACGCAGGAGGAGAAGGAGACGGAGACTGCTTAGTCCTCTTGACAGGCAGCTTAAGGTCCTTCCTCCGCTTAGGCTCGACTGCTGCTGGGCGAGTCCTCTGAGCCATAAGCGAGGGATAGCTGGTCCTGAAGGGACAAAAGAATGTTCTTCGTTGGAGAAGAATGAGTCGAAGGAAGCAGGACTGGTCCTGTGAGAAGACGAGGGGCGAGGACGCCTCCTTCCTTCTCAAAGGAACAGCTACCTGTTTCTCAGGTATACGCGCCTGTGCGCGCAACCTAGCGTCCTCATCGGAGGAGATCCTACCTCTCTTCTGAGGCGGAAAGACATCATAAGCGTCTTCCGACGAAAGCGGCGAAAGAGGACGTGAAGCGTCCCTCCGCAAGAAACGTCCTCTTTAACGGACGAGAGTCTCTCCGAGCGCTCCACCCCTTGCGCGGAGGACGCTTCGGAGGAACGAGAAGCACTCCTTCATGACGCGTGCTCGTGCACGGTCCTTGGCAGCCTGGGTCTTTGCTACATGGTCTGCCGAAGGGACGCCAGATCGGTGGGAAGCCCCACCCCCGTAACCCTCTTGCGGCTTTCGACATACCTCCTCCCTGGGTCTTGGAGTCTGATAGAGGTCTAGGCCTAGAGGCATTATGGGGCCGATCTGACGCCCCCTCCACAACACTGGGGGCACGATCACACACTTGCACCGAGCCAGTTTCTAAGGCTTTCACTTTGGTCTCCAGAGTGCGAAGGGACTCCAAAATCATAGAGAGAGCATCCGCTCCTCCCGACACAGAATCAGAGCCCGAAGGCAACACAGGTTAGGGGTTGTAAACACTACAGGTGTTAGTGCAGGGAGAAACGTTAGTCTTACCTTTGGAAGAACCACTTCTTGAGGAAGACCTCCTGATCCTATCGCGCTCCCAATTTATTTAAGGCGATAGGACTCATATGCTCTCCATTCATCATCAGTCAAATTTCTCACATTCCTTGCACCGATGATCAATCAAACAATGAAGCCCCCTACAACTCATACATACTGTGTGGGGGTCTACCGATGCTTTCGGTAGCCTCACCTTACAATCAGCCCTCACACACACTCTGAAACTCACACCACTTGATCAGACATATCTTATAGAGAAAAGTCAATCCAAAATCAAAAACGGTCCACTATCGCGCATGCCAATTCAACAATCCAATTCAATACCAACAAAATCAATCAGATACTTAAAAACGAGTCAATTTCCAAAAAATCCTGAGCAGAGGTCTGGTAACAGATGTTTACTGACCGGACAGACAAAAAAATATGAATAGAAAATGGGAATGGTTCCTGATATCCGCCTCCCCAGCGGCGGGAATGGGTACTACCACCTGCCGACCACTGCTGTGCCGCGAGTTTTTGAAATGTTTCTGTCGGACGTCAGAAAATACAGCTATATATATATCGTCAGGTAAGTGGCATGAACAAATTTTTTTGTCCGATTGTCGTAATATTTGCACCATTTTAAATTAGTCCGTTACATAAAGTTTTTTATACATGGAAATGTGCGCAATTTCATGTAGAATACAACTATAAACAACTCATGGTTGTAACTTTTATCAGTTTTGAAATATTTTCATATAAATAACGATAAGTGCCAAAATATCAACCTTCGGTCAACTTTGACTCGACCGAAATGGTAGAAAAACGCAATTGTAAGCTAAAACTCTTATATTCTAGTAATAGTATTCAATCATTTACTTTCATTTTGCAACAAATTGGAAGTCTCAAACAACAATATTTTGATTTATGGTGAATTTATGGAAAAAAAAAAAAACTTTTTCCTTACGTCCACGCGGTAACTCTTCCGAAAAAATCATAAATTTTTTCGTTCGATTGTCGTAATGTTTGCACCATTTTAAATTAGCCATTACATAAAGTTTTATATATGAAAATGTGTACAATTTCATGTAGAATACAACTAAAAACAACCCACGGTTGTAGCTTTTATCAGTTTTGAAATATTTTCATATAAATAACGATAAATAGAAAAAATTCGTCCTTCGGTCAACTTTAACTCGACCGAAATGGTCGAAAACTGCAATTGTAAGCTACAACACTTACAGTCTAGTAATATTCAATCAATTACCTTCATTTTGCAACAAACAGGAAGTCTCTAGCACAATATTTTGATTTATGGTTAATTTTTAAAAAGTGTTTTACGTCCGCGTGTGTTACGAATTCATGCATCATTTTGTGATAATATTTTCTCTGTGTTGCCTGATCGTTTTACAATGTGTTTATATACCAAAATGATTGCAATTTAGTGTACAATATAACAACAAAATTAACGTGTTATCTTTAACCGTTTTGCTCACAGCGCGATTTGTATACAATTATATATGAAAAATTTTTTGGAGCTGTCATATATCCCAATATTTATATATAATATTTTTTTCATTTCTGATGGTTGCAATACTCAACTTCAGGCAATGACAAAAAAAGGAGCCAAAAATTAACTCTTAATCTTGAAAGAAACTAAGAGTGCTGTGATTTTAAAAAAAATTTTTGCTTCGGCGCTCACTCGCGAACGCCGCCGGCATACGGGAGACAATTTTTAAAATACCGCTTCGAAGGGTACATTTATTTAGACATAAAACAGTTGAAACTATTTATAACGAAAATTCAATAATTCCTCAAAATTTGGCAATCATCACTATAATTACAGGAAAGTTGTTTCCTCAATGTATGATAAAATCAGTTAGAATTCTGACATACATGAACCACAGATGGAACACCATGACTGAGCACCATCAACCAAATCTTGCATAACTGCACCATTTCCTATATCCTTATTTGGAACTGATATGATTTTTTATGACTTGTGGTACTGGTGATTCACTTATATATACAGATGATAGCCAACCTTTATTTTTCCTACCTCTACTTTGGAATGTTGTATTTTTGACCGGTACTATTGAAATTCAGTGACAATCCCCATTAGTGCCGTTGAGACATGGTAATAATACAATCTGATTTAAGTAGCTGACTTAAATGATACATGTAAGCTGAAGTTTGTTCCAGTCCTTGGAGCCTCATAAACTACAAAAATAAATGGCTCTCCAACAGCTACTATTTCAGGATGGGTAACTGCTACTTCCTTGCAAGTAATTATCCTTGATATGCAGACTGTTTCATAATTTTCACCCATCCATAAAATGAAGATGTATCAAAGCCAAAGAAAGCATGAACAAGGTATACTGAATCTGATATTTTTTGGCTGTTTGAACGCTATAGTACACACCTTTCCCAAAACCAAATGGCTGCTCTCCTGATTATACTTTCTACTTTTTCTATCCAGTCACACCACATGCTTTGTTTTGCTATAGTGATTTCTAGTCCTCCACTTTCCATTCCACTCTTCAACCTTAAAATGTATTTAACAACTCTTCCTCAGATTCTACTGTCAGAACTAGGTTATCCACTAAAAGCAACTCCCTTTACTATGATACACAGCAAACAGGTCAGCACTGATTTTTTTTATTAATACCAACTTCTTTGCACCTGTCACAGTTTTCACTCTAGTGTAATGATGAGTAACATCTGTATCTTTCTGGTTTTCATTATTTGGTCTTAGTGCTCTGTTCAATGCCTTTTCAAAATTCACAAATATATGGCATAATCTCTTCTTCTTTTGATGTACTTTTCCTTGAGTTGCTTCATTATAAGGATTGCTTTTGTTGCTGATTTCTCTGGCAAAAAGTTGAACTGATGATTACTGGTTTCACTATTTTTTTTTACTTTCCTCCCACCCCTTTACCCATATTATCATAGCATGCTAAACCAGTCTTTTATTCATTAGTTCTAAACAACAGAGCCTCCCATTTTCCTTTGTACCATTCCAGACTTGTTCCCAATCTCCTTGTCCTATATCTTTGTTTATAATGTTTTCATATATTCTAGTAAGCTCATGGATGACTGGCTCTCCAGCTGCTTGTTATTCCACATGACACTGGGCTTTCCCATCTTTCCTTACTTGGAGTATTTTAACCTCCTCAGCTATTATGTTCTATATATGTTCCTCTATTTTGTCAATATCCTCCAATTCATGTTTATTTTTTTCATTCATAGAGCTTCCAAAGTACAGCCTTCATTGTTCCAGGGTCATTTTTTTCATTCTTAATTCCTCCTTTTCATTCTTTTACATAAACTAAACTTTACAACTTTCCTGTTTTTCTTCAGCCATCTACCATCATGAACAGAGTTCCTTTTCAGTCTTTTTTGTTGTGATTCCAATTCCTTTCCTCGCAACTACTTGCCCCTGCCACCTGTCTTTTAGCCTCCTTCCACTTTCTCTGGATCTCTGTCCTGTAACCTGATTGTCCCCTACAAAAGCTTGAATATGCTCTCTTTTTTTTTAACAACTGTGCAAATCTTCATTTCATCACTATGCCTCTCTCTCCTCCATAACTGTTTCTCAATGCCACCCTACATATTTCCTCTATTGCCTTTTGTACGCTGATTTTATTTTACTAGAGTTATGAATTTGGTCTGACAATCTGGCACTGGGAACCTCAATCCTTGACTTCATCTAAGCAAGGTATCCTTAAAATCAGCTTTATCCACTCCTATAGGTCATTTAACCTCCTCCTAGCATTATCCCATCTGACTGCAGCACTTCTGTATCTACATCTGATAGCTTATAAAAAATTCTTCTGGTTTTCCTTTATATACTTTACTGCCCTGACAAACCAAATATCAGTGTTTCTTCTTGTCAGCTTTTCCACCACTATCTACAATTGATCACACAATTATAAAAATTATTTTTAATGAGCTAGCCTTGCTTCTATCGCCCATGGGGATTCTTTGTAACTGTCCACTTAAAGGCTGCTGGGTTTCTTTTGAAAACTCGCTCTTAATTTTAGGGCAGATATCATTTACAAGTTCCATATGTCTTTTATAAACACATCCCACCCACTTTTCCCCAGGCTGAGACTGGCTGCTGATTGGTCATAACTGAGTATTATAACCCACATTACAGGAATTTTAACATACAAAGAGGCTCTTTGATCAGTAAAGTAAAAAAAGACAATACCAAGGCAAATGAATGTAAAAAGAAAAATTTTACATAACTTTAAGTAATAATGGCTACAAAAGCAGAACCCTTTGATGATGCTGAACACAAAAAGAACCAGAAAGTATAATTCTGACTGCACCTGAAAGTCCTGAGGATTGTCCACACACAGTATCAGATGACTACCCTTCTTCTTGGTTCAAACCAGGACTGAAAATCCAAGACTATTCATGGCAAATGAAAAAGCTTATTAAAAGAAATGGGTTTGTGGTGAAACAAGAATGCCACAATTCAATTAATAATCTTATTTATATAGTATCTCAAACCTCTTGATGTTTGTGTTCATAAACATAAAAAACTATCACAGAAACCTTGAGAGTAACTTTAATATATTAGAAAAAGGCCAGAATTTATTAAGTATGTCTTACACTATACCATGTAAAATGTTTTGAATACTTATACCTTATTAAGTAATTCAACCAGTCCACTGAGGTAATTTAATTAACTCAGGAGGCTAAAAATACTTAATGTTATGGAAAGCTATGCCCCTTAAACGTAGTCATGTGCCACAAAGGCACAAAGCAAAAAGCAACAAAGCTACAATCAGGAAGCTTCTGAAATCATCTCTCTAAATACTACAATACTCAACACAGGCACACATCAAATCAAATGCTGTAGTATATATGTGTATTTATGTACAAAGTAACATCTTCCAGGAAGTAAGGAAAGACCAAATAATTTGTGAACATTAAAACTTCAAATACATCACAATAACAACATACTATTACTAACTAAATCCAGTGTATGTGTCACAAGCACAACATACACTGAACAGTGCCTGACAAAAATATCTTTTTAGACGAAACAAAGATATTCCAGTTTAACTGCACATAAATATACTGATTTGAAGAGGGTGGTCTATGGATGATACTAAGCTTTTTAATACTAGAGCAGGAGAGAACAAAGGATGTGCATACCTGTGGGGGGAAGCAGGAGATCGCGGGGGGCTGGGATTGTGGGTGTGCACGGCAGTGAAACTGTGCCTCTTCTCCCGCTGGTGCCGCGTGTTAGGCCCCCGCAGGAGAGGGGCCACAGCTGTAGGTGGAGCTTGCGATGGGGATGGGGAGAGGCCAATGTTAGGAGAAGATGCGTGGTTAGAGGTAGGGGAGGGTAAGGATGGGTCAGGGCTAGTTACTGCAGAAGAGGATGAGGAGGATGTTGATTCTGTGTGAGGGGCAGGAGCAGCTTGCGCTGAGGGAAGGCCACTCCCACCACCCTCACTAAGTATAAGGGGTGAAGGGGGCTCACCCTCCAAGCTGGTGGGTGTCGGAGGAGCAACACGTGAAGGGCCCTGCTGTGCACTGAAATACAGTAAGACATTAAGTCTAGACACTAACTGTATTAGATAGCCAATATACAGTACAAAGTACAGTGGTTAGGTTAACGTTACATAGTCTAGCAGGTTTTACTTTTAGGCTTGTATTAAGATATTAGTAACAATTTACAATCATTCAAACAACTTCAAGGCCAAAAAAGCTTTTCCAGTACAGCTCATTCACTGATACAAGGATCATTCTATTGGCATCAAACAAGATTTGGTTTAAGCAGACAGTTACATCTATTTCACCAGGCCAAAGCCGTAACATCAGCTTTATAACAGCAAATAACAATAATTTAAGGAAAGCACATTCATTCTAAAGATGTTGGACCAGACACAAACCTTCATCTGATCAATGCAAACAGAATGCCTGTATACGTTCAATTTTGCTTTCCTGACTATAACAACATGGCTCTTCTGACAACCAACAAGTAATGATAAAGGACTTTAATTCTAATAACACTGCTACAAGAAAATTTTCTATTAATATGTACTAGTCAAAATACATATATATACTTTTATGTTTTCCTTGAGTCATGTGTAAGTTGGCAGTTCATTGTATCTTATTTTCGATTATCTAAATCACTTTGAAAACTGTTATGAATAACAAAATTCTTTTACTTTACTCATTATGATTTCGTGCTGCAAATTTCCACCATGACAATAAAGTCCTGGTGTCCAAATAATTTTTGGCCAAAAAAAACAAGGCCCTAATACCACAGAAAAGCTATATACATAGATATCTACACAATAAATTCTATACATCAAGCACTTATCCTACACACACAATACCTTGTATTCACATCACCACATGGTCATACGACAAAAATGCTGTGATCTTACAAGCTCTTCTGTTTTTATGTATAAGCTACCTGGCCCTTGCTATTACCGATACCATTTTTAAAATGGTTAGTTACTCAAAAATACTATTTATAAAATTTTTGTGACTGGTACTTATATATAGAGTATTAATAATGTAGGAGTAGAAAAATCTCACAGCATAACGAAAACCTAGTCAGTGATGGTTGCTATCTGCATAGCAACCACCAATGGCTAGAGTGGGGCAGTATCAATGAAAGGAGAGTATAAGTAGCACGTACTGCCAAAACAACAAGTAATACCAGCAACCCATTGGCTAATGGTGCTGAGAAGAGAAAACACTGCCTCTTCCTGGTTTCTACTATTTTCCAGTCATCATATGTTGCTTCTAAAAATGCACATTTAACACCATAAACATCCAAACCTTCAGCGAGTGTCTTTGTAATCTGTGCTGTACTATTTCATTATTGCTATTACAATGTTGTGTTTATGAGCTATGGGTCATAGAGTAATGCTTATGCCACAGGGAGTGTGCTAATAAAAAATGAAGAACTGATGAACTTACTTAGAAAGAGCAGTTACTGGACAAGATGTAATTCAGTTGCTTTGCAAATGAAAGGTTGAGCAGGAAGAAACCAAACTATCCAATAAAAATTAAAAATTTTAAGAACTCGTTCAAAGTAAAAACATAATAACAAATATCCTTTGCCATGTCAGTTTCTACTTCTGAGACAGCCTCAAAATATGAAACAAAAGGAGGTTGAAACCTAATTTAATGCCCCTACCTTTAAAAAGTCCTGATGATGATGAAAATGCTGGTAAAAGTATCAACAGAAAATGACAGTAAGGTTACACATTCACTACACCACTGGTCTCTCAATCAAGTGTGAGCCAGTACTTTGATGGATGACCAAGCAGTATGCTACTTTTACACCTTGTTCCCTCACTGGTGAAATTAGCCACCATTGGGTCTGGCCAGTAATTGGATGGGTGACAACATACCTTACTCCTGTAAGTCACAATAGGGCCTGAGAAGCAGACAGTGTAACCCTTGTCTTGTAGCTCAGTGGTATTGACATCTTTCTACAGAGTTGTTGGTCCCAAGTTCAATTCCAGCTCAATTCTTCAATGGGTTTTCACTGTACAAGACATGGCTGTCTCTGTGAGGTGAGGATGGAGGCTTTGGGGGAGCATAAAGGTAGGTCTACCAATGCAGACAGTAGCCATATGAATTGCAATTTTATATTTACATAATATACTGCATTATACCCACTCTGAAGTTCATGTACATTGCTTTGCAGTCCCAGGCCTGACGTATGGTAAGAGGAAAAGAAGCATCTGATCATGTAATTGCATACGTATTAGGTCTCCGAGATACAGTGCACAAGGGCAATGAGCTGTTCCTTGCCCATGGTGCCTACTAGTAACCTTTAAAGGCAATGGACAGATAAAGAACAGGGAGTGAGCTCATCAAAAGAGAAAAACCGATGAACTTACTTAGAAACAGCAGTTACCAGACGAGATGTAATTCAGTTGCTTTGCAAATGAAAGGTTGAGCAGGAAGAAACCAAACTATTCACATAAAAATATATATCTAAAGAAAACATTTCAAGAACTCATTCAAAGTTAAAAACATAACAACAACCAATATCCTTTGCCATGTCAGTTTCTACTTCTGAGGCACCCTCAAAATATGAAACAAAAAGAGGTTGAAACCTAAGATAATGCCCCCACCGGGTAAAAACATCAACAGACAGTGACAGTAAGGTTACACATTCACTAAACCACTGGTCTCTTAATCGAGTTTGAACCAGTACTCTGATGGATGACCAAGCAGTATGCTACTTTTACACCTTGTTTCTTCACTGGTGATTTTAGCCACCATTGAGTCAGGCCAGTACTTAGATGGGTGACAATATACCTTACTCCTGTAAGTCACAATAGGGCATGAGAAGCAGACCGAGTGTAACCCTTGTCTGTTAGCTCAGTAGTATTGACAATACATACTCTTCTACACTGTTGGTCCCAAGTTCAATTCCAGTTCAATTCCTCAGTGGGTTTTCACTGTACAGGACATGGCTATCCCTGTGAGGTGAGGACGGAGGCTTTTGGGGGAGCATAAATGACAGTAGCCATATAAATTGCAATACTGTATAATACTACTGAACTTTTTTACTTACGTAATACAGTGCGGCCCCCATATTCCCATTCTCACGCTTTCGTAGATTTCTCTCTGGAACATATACGTATATACCCCATTATTCATGGGAAAATTGCCTATTTGTGGTATTTTTCTATGCGGAATATCTACAATTTCTGGTTTGTTTTTATCAACATCATTATAAAATGCACATTTTGTGATAAAACTATTAAAAAACCAGGTAGTATAAAAAATGATTTTTCTTGAGTTTTAACTAAAAGAATAGGCCATTTTAAGCATTTTTATAGGGGTTCCAACTACAGGCAGTCCCCGGGTTACGACGGGTTTGGCTTACGACGTTCCGAGGTTAAGGCACTTTCCAATTATTTTCATCAGAAATTATTTCCAGGGTTACGATGCCTACAACGCTGATCTGGCACAAGAAATATGACACCAAAAATGCAAAATAATCAATATTTGAAGTTTTTTTGATGAAAAAATGCAATAAAAATGCAGTTAACATAGTTTTGAATGCACCCAAAGCATTAAAAGTAAGGTTTTCTTAGGATTTTTGACGATGTTCCGGCTTACAAAGCGTCTCACGAACGGAACCCCCGTCGCAACCCGGGGACTGCCTGTATTCGCGTGGGAGAGGCGGTGTCTGGTTCACATCCCCTGCGAATACGGGGGACCACTGTATACTGCATTATACCCAGTCTGAAGTTCAAGTTCATTGCCTTGCATTCCCTGGCCTTATGTGGTAAGAGGAAAGGAAATTTTAGCATCTGATTATATGATCGCATATTAAGTCCCTAGGATATTGTGTTCAAGGCCAATGATCTGATTCAAAGGACAATGATCTGTCCCTTGCCCCTGGTGCTCACTAGCAACCTTTAAAGGCAATGGACAAATAAAGAACTGCTAGCTCAATAAGCTAAACTGTGATTAAAGATGAATCAGATATCACTCAATAGAGGAATTCCTTATTTCAGCTGCTGAAATACAGTACCTTCTCATTACGATTGATGATAAAGATGTGTGAACAATCCACCTTTTTCAAGGGCACACGTAGGCTAACTTTGTCATTTAGTTAGCCTAGGCCTAGCCAAACTTGAGGTTCAGCCAAACTAAAATTAAAACAATACCTCATAGAAAGGATATCAAGCCTATGAAAATCATATTTTTATATCAAAATGAGATAGTTTTATGTTTAATTAGCAGGTAATTACATAGCTAAGACTTTCTAAGAACCAGCAGCTAGAATTTAAAAATTGTGGTAGCGATTCTTTGATTTGGTGTAGGTAGGTAGCCATGCCGTTAACAGAACCCCTGCCGATAACCGGGGACTGTCAGTAATGACATAGCCGATTCCCACATTGTTAGGAGATAGGATTCATGGATCATACTATTCCAAAGCATTTTTTTCCTACCTGTTAAGAGAGCTACTACAGGAAGATACTGCCTCTGGCGTTGCTCATTTTAACTCGTAGAGGTGTGGTTGTATGACCAAGGATTGCCTGCTACACAATGGGAGCCTACAGCAAGTGACTTCTCCTATTGCTAGTAAAGCACAGACATTGCCTCTGGCCTGAGCACAGTACCATAAAGAAGAACCAGAAAACTAACAACCTACAACAAATAAATTAAGAACACCACCACCCTATTAATGACGCTGTAGGGCATCCAGTACCAAGTACGCCCATACTCCTCTAGGACCCAACACCAGTTTTCAAGGCAAAGAGTAACGTAGGAAGGAATACTTCCTATGCTTCCTCTGCCAGAACCATGCCAGCCACCGTGAATGGACCCCAGAAACAGTGAACAACCCTGTATTTGTGGGGGATGCATACCAGACACCCCACGAATAGCTAGAGTCTACGAATACTTGGAACTCCCCTCTAAAAATGCTTATAACTGCCTATCTTGAAAGTTAAAATAAGCAACGCCACCACAGCTGATGTCATAGGCTGAAAGGATGCTGGGCGTGAAGTCACATCATCTCTAAAGGCAGCAATAGTCAATAGCCTCACTGGTGGAGTGATAAGAGACAACCCAGTAAGTGTTGACGTTGACATAGGCACCCCCGCTAGTTGGCAGCACACGAGAACCACAGTAATGTAGTCCTGGAGGAGGAGGACTGACATTGGGACTGGGGGGGTAACCCCGTAGGCCTAGCGACGCCCAAACAGCCGCCATCTTGCTTGATTCCAAATCTGAAATAAATGAAACAGATGGTGTAGCCTCATCCCTCTCGAGAAGGACATTAGATCCCGAAGGAGAGGGGGCTACATTAAACACATAACATCATCCTGTGCAACTCCCGATATGTACTTCCAATGAAGAATCGATGGAAGAAAAGGAAGGAGACAAGGTTACAACTGCAGCAGGGGGAGCGCTTTTGGAAGATGGTGAGGCCAAACTGTCTAACCGAGAAGAAAAACCCTCCCAAGAAGGACAAGTAGAAACTGCGATGTTCCCTGTTCTTGTTAAAAGCCCTCCACTGCAACTTAGGCCAGGCACGACATTCTGGGCAGCGATTAGTAACAGTACAATAATTAGATTGGCCCCTACTGCATGTCGTATGAGGATCCGTAATTGTAGCATCCAAAAACCTGGAACAAGGAAAACCCTGAATGCCTGGGCACATGCATTGACAAGGCTGTGACCACTCAAGGACTCCATGACAAAACACAAACACACACAGACGCAACTGAAAACACAAAGAAACAGAGAGGAAAAAAGCAACCGGCTTGGAAGGAGAGCAAAAGCGTCTACATATTCTCCAAGGCGGTCAAAGAAAGACTGATGCGTCACAAGGTACTGTGCTTGGTCAGTGACCAAAGTCCACCTCGTATACGTAGGAGTTGCCAGATTCCAGATTCCTGGCTTATAATCATTAATTGTTTTAACCGGTTTCCACCTGGTGCAAGAAGATTTATCCTATTGTTAAGACTGAAGGTTTGTTAGCTATGAAAAATACAAATTGGTTAAAAATTTGTCATTTCTATTACTGTATTAACATGTGAAATGGTATTATTAACCCTCTCATGATCTGATAACACGTAGTGTCAATAAATTTTCTTCTGTAGGTGCACAGATGACACACCGGGTGCATCATAACGAAGTTATTTTCGGGAAAAATAAAAATCATGAAAATGGGGAAAAATTCACAGAAAAAAATGCATCAATCACAGAAAATGTAGTCGACGTCATTGGGTCGACAGATGAATCTTGAAGAAAACGCAAACCCAAAGTCGCTATTATACAAAACGTCAACAAAAGTAGCTTGGAAAATCTGAAAATTGCACTCCATAAACAATTTGCATTTTCTAATCAATTACATCTCATTAGCAAACACATTTATAGCAAAATTATTACTTCCATGTGAAAGATCAAACATTTCTACACAATTTAGGTTTAAAACAAATTCCCCAAAACTAATTAGTATTATATTTTTCATGATTATTCCCAAAAAATACCTATGATTTTTCTTAGAAATTTTTCGTTCGTCACATCGTTTTTATTACGTATATCTAAACCTTGTAAGGATATTTTGATTGCTTTATGAAATCATTCAATCATTTACCGACATAATAACACTATTCGGACATACCGAATTTTACCAAAAAATTTTTCCATGCACGTTCTTTTCGGCCTGGGGGGAAAAGTCGTGTACCTTACACCCTTATATTTTTCTCCTTTGCGCAAGAGGGTTAATATTATTTCAGTCATCTTAAACATTTTACCATTAGAAATATATATATATATACAGCCAATAGAGAGAGAGAGAGAGAGAGAGACCATTGGATGGGCAACATCAAGAGTAAAATTATTTATGAATTATTTAGGAGACATAGAGAATAAATAATGAGAGAGCAAGAGAGAGAGATATAGAATTAACTCCTTTCGATATCAAAAGATTGAAATGAACCTCTATAGGCAACACTTCTCCTCTGTGACATACATATGTATATCTTTGAGAGAGAGAGAGAGAGAGAGAGAGAGAGAGAGAGAGAGAGAGAGAGAGAGAGAGAGAGAGAGAGAGAGAGAGGGCCAAACTAAGTATCTATTTGTCTACCTATCAATCTTTTGGAAGAGGGATAAAATATTGAAGAAATAGAAATGAAATGATCAGGCGTTGGCAACAATTTGGACCTGTGGTCACTTTCTGTCAAGTAATGTGACATTTCTGACAGGCTGCCCAACCTCTCCCCTTGCTTCACAACTTAGGCAAATGACTGGGAAAATTCAGTTCATCAATTTTCTAAAAATAACTTACTATAGAAATTCATAAATATTGTAATAACCATGTATTGTTACTAATATTATTATTATTATTTTGGAAGGAGCCCCTCTCGTAGGCAAGTTTTGTTAAAAATGGTCATTGCTTCAGCACTATTAATTTTGTGAAGTCTTCTCTATTTTTCTGATGACAGCTTTCTCTCTGTTACTTAGACTGGTGAGCAACGCACCAAAGGGCATGGTAAAATTCAGTCGAGTCATTTTTGGTGTTTATTATTGCTTATACAATGCTCTCTCTCTCTCTCTCTCTCTCTCTCTCTCTCTCTCTCTCTCTCTCTAATGCGACGTTTCGTCCAGATCTACAGGACATTTTCCAGCGATGACTGCTAAGTGACTGAATTCCATTGGTGAGTCCTTCTCCTTATATCATGTTGTTGCATGCTCTCAAGTACAGTCTGGAGAACCCCTGGGTCAGGTTGAATTTTCATTGGTTCCTGGGAAGGTGACTCGTTTATGGTGAGCGTTCCTCGAGGTCTTTACCGGAACTTTCCTCAGGCGGGGAAGTATCACTGGGAGCCTCTTGATTAGCTTCTACCTGAGTGACGTCACCCCTGGTATTATTTTCATTATGTGCGTCACGTCTGGTGTTGGTGATCTCATGCGCACCGGTACTTTTGTTGGGAGGAAGAGGCGTGGTCCTCCTCAAACACATCGGTATCATCAACACTTCTTGAGTGGTGTTGAGGGGAGACTTTTGCTCAAGAATAAAAAGTGCTTCCAGGAGGCACAGATGTTGTGGGTCAGGGGCTCTTCCAATGATTTTTAGATTCCTGATGATGTCGTCTCTCATGATGTTCTGCTGGTGTACTGTAAGGGCGTACTGCCTAATGGCACCCTCCTGGGCGTGGCAGGAGATCCTTTTAGACAGGCGTATCGTCATCATACCGATGTAAATCCCAGGGCATCCTTGGGAGGGGTATACGTATCGGTAGACGACGACAGGCAGGGAGGGGTTGTTCTTCATCAGGAGGTCCTTCGTACACCAATTCTTGTAATAAATAATGAGGGACACTCTCTTCCCTTCCTCCGTAGGCCGGACGTGATCCTCTATTATCTTCTTGATGGCTGTTTTGTTATCCTTGTATTGCTGGTGTATGAAGGCTTTGTAGAACAGTTTTATATCCTTTGGGGATGGAATTTTCTTTTTCTCTTCCTTCGTCGTTTACCACTTGTCGAGGGAGGCTCGTATTTCTCAATTTACGAGTTTATTAGAGTAACCATTGTTGATCAGCATCTGGGATGCTCAATTGAGTTTGAGCTGTGTGTCCTGCCACATCTGCTAGCAGAGGTCCTTATGGACAAGGGGTCATACTGAAGAGGAATTTACACCAGAAAGATGAAAGAGGCAACCGCAGATCTGAAGAAGGTAGAAGACATCACCGTAAGACACGCAGACAAGACAGCCGCGTTCGTGCTCATCAGCCCCTCGGAGTACTTTAAGAAACACGACGCCATCTTGTCTGATGCCTCCAAGTTTGAGAAGCTTACGAGGACCCCAATAGACATCAAATGCGATGCCAACCGGGTCATCACGGCCATGAATGCAAATGCCACACATCCTCCCGCCCATCCAAGGAGACTACAGTCTCGGCTACCTCAACGGGAATGTGAAGACCCACAAGGAAGGCAACCCCCTACGCCCGATTATCAGCCAAATGCCCGCCCCGACTTATGCCTTGGCTAAATGCCTTAATAAAATTCTTACTCCCTATATCCCCTCCAGGTACTGCCTCACCTCATCGGTGGAATTTTTGGAGAAGATCTGCAACTCCTCCGGTGTGGGAACCATGGCATCCATAGATGTTGAGTCCCAATTAACCAAAGCCCCAGTCGATGAGACAATGGGGATCATCATGGAGTGGGTACATATATAGGAATCCCGATATGAGACCCCCAAACATTCCCAAAGACTCATTAAAAACCGTGCTGGATATCTGCATGAAGAGAATCTCTTTCACCACCCACTGAGGACAGATGTACAGCCAGAAGGACGGCATAGTGATGGGGTGCCCCTTAGGAGTCCTCTTCACTAACTTCTACGTGGGAGAAGTGGAAGAAGGGGTCTTCTCTCAACACAAATGTCCCCGCAGATACAGATGATATATAGATGACATCTTCGTACAAGCCGACTCCAAAGATGAGGTAGAAGCCCTTTGGCAGCAGTTCCTGCGTCACAGTGCACTCAACTTCACCGTCGAGTACAGCAGCAACGATCGGCTCCCCTTCCTCGACATCCTTGTCACAAAGACAAATCAGAATCTTACTACGACTGTCTACACCAAAGCTACGAACCTTGAATTGTCTAAATGGAGATAGTGAGTGTCCTGCGTGGTTCAAGACCACCACTGTCAGGGCCTTCATCTGGAGGGCCCTCTCACACTGTTCAACGTGGCAGGACACACATCTTTCTTGAACTTGACCGAGCATCCCAGATGCTGATCAACAATGGTTACTCTAATAAACTTGTAAACCAAGAAATACGAGCCTCCCTCAACAAATGGTACATGACAGAGGAAGAGAAAAAGAACATTTTACCCCTGGAGGATATAAAACTGTTCTACAAAGCCTTCATGCACCAGCAATACAAGGATGACAAAAAAGCCATCAAGAGAATAATAAAGGATCACGTCCGCCCTACAGAGGAGGGGCAGAGTGTCCCTCATTATTTATTACTCCCCGCCAGTAGGAGACCCCCTAAAGCAGTCCAACATCGTTTACCGGTACATATGCCCCACCCAAGGATGCCCTCGGATTTACAACGGTATGAAAATGATGCGCTTGTCTAAAAGGATATCCTGCCACGCCCAGGAGAGTGGCATTAGGCAGCACGCCCTTACAGTCCACCAACAGAACATCATGAGAGACGACATCATCAGGAATGTAAAAATCATCGGAAGAGCCCCTGACCCACAACGTCTGTGCCTCCTGGAAGCACTTTTTATTCTTGAGCAAAAGCCTTCCCTCAACACCACTCAAGAAGCATTCCTGATACCGACGTGTGTGAGGAGGACCACGCCCCTCCCTCCCAACGAAAGTACCAGCACGCATGAGATAACCAACACCGGACATGACACACATAACAATGAAAATAATACCAGGGGTGACATCACTCAGGTAGAAGCCAATCAAGAGGCTCCCAGTGATATTCCCTGCCTGAGGAAGTCCGTAAGACTTGAGAACACTTGCCATATGAGTCACCTTCCCAGGAACCAATGAAAATTCAACCTGGCCCAGGGGTTCTCCAGTACTTGAGAGCCCGCAACAACAGGATATAAGGAGGACGACTCGCCAATGGAATTCAATCCTGTAGATCTGGACGAAATCTCACGTTGGAGAGAGAGAGAGAGAGAGAGAGAGAGAGAGAGAGAGAGAGAGAGAGAGAGAGAGAGAGAGAGAGAGAGAGAGAGAGATAGAGAGAGAGAGAGAGAGAGCATTGTATAAGCAATAATAAACACCAAAAATGACTCAACCGAATTTTACCATGTCCTTTGTGTGTTGCTCGCCAGTCTAAGCAACAGAGAGAAAGCTGTCATCAGAAAAATAGAAGACTCTTTACAAGATTTATAGTACGGAAGCAGCAACCAATATTATTATTATTATTATTATTATTATTATTATTATTATTATATTATTATTATTATTACTATATTTATTATTATTATTATTATTATTATTATAATATGAAGGTAGGAGACCCTCTCTCAAACATGTTTTGTTAAAGAGGATGGCAGCATCAGTGGAATTTATTTTATACATGGTCTTTTCAATTCTTCTTATTATTCTCTTCTCATCAGGGCTGATATTTGCTAATAGCTGGCCGATGTTCATATCTTGGTTAAAGAAATGTCTTCTAAAAATACTAATTTATTGATATAATAACTAAAAGTGCCGTATGGTCGCCGTAGGGTTAACCAATCTTAGTTTGGACGTTGTCTAAGGGCGTAACGGAATTCCAACATTTCCAACCGTATCTTTGGTTCATTTTCAAGGAAGGATGAGCTTGAACTGATTGGAATGGGGTTGTTCAGCAGTATTTATTGTGTCCCAGGTGCTCTGTCTGGTGAGAGCTGAGTTTTCATTGGCTGAACAGGGGACTTTTGATTGGCTCTGGTGTGCTGGTGGGCGGAGCCCTACATGCCACCATCGGCAGGAGCGAAGTCTCTTGAGTGGTGTTGAGGCTGGGTCTCTCCTTCCCGATGTTTAGGGCCTCCAAGAGGCGGAGGCAACGGTGGTCTGCCGCCTTATCGATAACTCCAATATTAGGAATTATGTCCTTTCAAGTTATCCTGGTATTGTGGGCATTTTTAGCATGATTATAGATGGCGCCTTCCTGAGTGTGGCAGGATATCCTCTTGGAAAATCGCATCGTTGTCATACCAATGTAGGCTTCAGGGGCAATCCCGGACATGGCATTTGTATTGGTAGACAACGTTAGTTTTTTTGAGAGGGTCCTGCACCATGGGGGCTGGATTATTTTTTATAATCAGGCAACTGGTCTTCTTGCTTTTGTAGTAAATGATCAATTTCACTTTTTTCGCAGGGTCCATGGGGGAGAAGTTCCTTTCGATGATGCTACGAAGGGCTCGCTTGTCCTCTCTGTATTTCTTGTGAAATACAAAAACTCAACTTCACCATCGAGCATTGCCGTGACCGTCGCCTCCCCTTCCTTGACGTCCTCGTCAGGCAACAAGAAGAGCACTTCGTAACTCAAGTGTATACAAAACCCACGAACCTGGGCATGTGCCTGAATGGCGAGAGCGAGTGTCCAGAGAGATACAAACGCACAGCAATCAGCGCCTTCATCAGGAGAGCTCTCTCACACTGCTCTTCGTGGAAGGACACACACACTGAAGGCATTCGCAGAAACATTGATAAATGGTAACAGCAGGAGCCTCGCCCTGCCGCCCTTGAAGACATCACTCTTTTACAAGGGAATTCACAAGAAATACAAAGAGGACGAGCGAGCCCTTCGTAACATCATTGAAAGAAACGTCTCCCCCACGGACCCTGCGAAAAAAGTGAAGTTGATCATTTACTACAAAAGCGAGAAGACCAGTGGCCTGAATATGAAAAACAATCCAGCCCCTGTGGTGCAGGACCCTCTCAAGAAAACTAACGCTGTCTACCAATACAAATGCCATGTCCGGGAATGCCCCGGTGCCTACACTGGTATGACAACAATGCAATTTTCCAAGAGGATATCCTGCCACGCTCAGGAAGGCGGCATCCATAATCATGCTAAAAACGGTCAAAATACCAGGATAACTCGAAAGGACATAATTCCTAATATTGGAATTATCAATAAGGTGGCAGACCACCGTCGCTTCCGCCTCTTGGAGGCCCTACACATCGGGAAGGAGAGACCCAGCCTCAACACCACTTAAGAGACTTCGCTCCTGCCAACGGTGGCGCGTAGGGCACCGCCCGCCAGCACACCAGAGCCGATAGAATGGACCAATCAGGTGCCCCCATCTACCGGCAATGACTTTCCCAATACTACCCTCCCAGTCTCCAGCGTCCGCACACGAAGATCAGTGCGAGCATCCACCTCTGGAAGATGGCTTGACTCAGGGACTAAGTCCCCTGTTCAACCAATGAAAACTCAGCACTCACCAGACAGAGCACCTGGGACACAATAAATACTGCCAAACAACCCCATTCCAATCAGTTCAAGCTCACCCTTCCTTGAAAATGAACCGAACATACGGTTGGAAATGTTGGAATTCAGTTACGCCCTTAGACAACGTCCAGACTAAGATTTGTTAACCCTACGGCGACCATACGGCACTTTTAGTTATTATATCAATAAATTAGTATTTTTAGAAGACATTTATTTAACTGAGATATGAACATCGGACAGCTATTAGCAAATATCAGCCCTGATGAGAAGAGAATAATAAAAAGAACTGAAAAGACCATATATAAAATCAAATATTATTACTATTATTATTATTATTATTATTTAGTTTTACTAATAGTATTTGAAAATTAGTACTTATTATGTACCTATTAGTTAAATCCTTTACTTATCATACAAAAGAGAGAGAGAGAGAGAGAGAGAGAGAGAGAGAGAGAGAGAGAGAGAGAGAGAGAGAGAGAATTTTTTTATTAAATATAATTCAATCTTATTAAACTTAATACATTATTAATTAATATTAATATATCTGAAAACTAGTAAATCATTTTTGCATCATAAAAATGTATCTAGTCATGAAAATAACATCAAATTACACATGTAATTAGCTGATATTTACCGACGGATAAATAATGTGTTAATACCAATTGGTGAGAGAGAGAGAGAGAGAGAGAGAGAGAGAGAGAGAGAGAGAGAGAGAGAGAGAGAGAAATTTTTCAGTATATCCTTTGACATCAAGATGGCAGCAATTATTAGAGACTCACTAAGATGGCAACACTGGGGTTTCTAGACATTTGTGACAGCCCCAACCTCACCCCTCTCTCCAAGTCTCTATGCTAAAACACTGGGTTTTCCTTCATTCTTACACAATTTTTTATTTTATAAACTAAAATCTTACTAATTCATTATAGTATTTTCTTTAACCCTTTAACGCCGATTGGACGTATTAAACGTCGACAAAAATTGTCTGTCGGGTGCAGAACCGACGAACGAAACATCGACGAAAAGTTTTTTTTTAAATTCGCGGAAAAATAGTTATAGGCCTACTAGGCGAAAACTTTTGAATCACGCGCCTTAGGGGATGCTGTAAGTTCACGGATCAAGCTGTTGTTTTCTTTACAATCGTTACCCAGTGCGCAAGCGCGAATTTCATTCTTCTCGCATTAAAAACCATCAGCAACACATCTAAGAAATTATTTTGTCACTTTGACATAATTTTTGCACCATTCTATATTAGCCATTACATAGAGTTTTATATATGAAAATGTGTGCAATTTCATGTAGAATACAACAATAAACAACTCAAGGTTGTAGCTTTTATCAGTTTTGAAATATTTTCATATAAATAACGATAAATGCCAAAATTTCAACCTTCGGTCAACTTTGACTCTACCGAAATGGTCGAAAAACGCAATTGTAAGCTAAAACTCATATATCGTAGTAATATTCAATCATTTACCTTCATTTTACAACAAATTGGAAGTCACTAGCACAATATTTTGATTTAAGGTGAATTTATGAAAAAAACTTTTTCCTTATGTACGGGCGGTAACTCTTCCGAAAAACGTCCAATTGTCGTAATGTTTGCACCATTTTAAATTAGCTGTTACATAAAGTTTTATATATGGAAATGTGCACAATTTTATGTAGAATACAACAAAAAACAACCCATGGTTGTAGCTTTTATCAGTTTTGAAATATTTTCATATAAATAACAATAAGTGCCAAAATTTCAACCTTTGGTCAACTTTAAAGACTCGACCGAAATGGTCGAAAACTGCAATTATAAGCTAAAACTCTTACATTCTAGTAATACTCAATCATTTACCTTCATTTTGCAACAAATTGGAAGTCTCTAGCACAATATTTCGATTTATGGGGAATTTATGAAAAAAAAAACTTTTTCCTTACGTCTGCGTGGTAACTGCCGAAAAAATCATAAATTTTTTCGTCCGATTGTCATAATGTTTGCACAGTTTTAAATTAGCCGTTAAGTAAAGTCTTATATATGAAAATGTGTGCAATTTCATGTAGAATACATAAAAAAACCCATGGTTATAGCTTTTATCAGTTTTGAAATATTTTCATATAAATAACGATGTGCCAAAATATCAACCTTTGGTCAACTTTGACTCGACCGAAATGGTAAAAAAACGCAATTGTTAGCTAAAACTCTTACATTCTAGTAATATTCAATCATTTACCTTCATTTTGCAACAAATTGGAAGTCTCTAGCACAATATTTCGATTTATGATGAATTTACGAAAAAAAAAAAAACTTTTTCCTACGTCCGCGCGGTAACTGCCGAAAAAAATCAGAAATTTTTTTGTCTGATTGTCGTAATGTTTGCACCATTTTAAATTAGCCGTTACATAAAGTTTTATATATGAAAATATGTGCAATTTCATGTAGAAAACAACAAAAAACAACCCATAGTTGTAGCTTTTATCAGTTTTGAAATATTTTCATATAAATAACGATAAGTGCCAAAATTTCAACCTTCGGTCAACTTTGACTCGACCGAGATGGTAAAAAAACGCAATTGTATGCTAAAACTATTACATTCTAGTAATATTCTATCATTTACCTTTATTTGGCAACAAATTGGAAGTCTCCAGCACAATATTTTGATTTATGGTGAATTTATGAAAGAGACTTCTTCCTTACGTCCGCGCTGTAACTCTTCCGAAAAAATCATAAATTTTTTTCTCCGATTGTCGTAATGTTTGCACCATTTTAAATTAGCCGTTACATAAAGTTTTATATATAAAAATGTGTGCAATTTCATGTAGAATACAACAAAAAACAACCCATGGTTGTAGCTTTTATCAGTTTTGAAATAATTTCATATAAATAACGATAAGAAAAAATTCGACTTTCGGTAAAATTTAACTCAACCGAAATGGTCAAAAACTGCAATTGTAAGCTGCAACATGTACAGTCTAGTAATATTCAATCAATTACCTTCATTTTGGAACAAACGGGAAGTCTCTAGCACAATATTTCAATTTATGGTGAATTTTTGAAAACAGCTTTTTCTTACGTCCGCTCGTTACGAATTCATGCATCATATTGTGATAACATTTTCTCTGTGTTGCTTTGATTGTTTCACAATTTGCTATATACCAAAATCATCGCAATTTAGTGTACAATACAACGAAAAAATAATTAACTCATTAGCTTTAACTGTTTTGCTCACAGCACGATTTGTATACAAATATATATAAAAAAATTTTGCGCTTTCTTATATTCCAATATTTATATATGATAATGATATTTTTTTCATTTCTGATGGTTGCATACTAAACTTCAGGCAATGACAAAAAAAGGAGCCAAAAATGAACTCTTAATCTTGAAAATTAAGCGTGCTGTGATTTAAAAAAAACTTTTTTTCTGCTTCGGCGCTCACTCGCGAGCGAACGCCGCCGGCATACGGGAGACACTTTCGGAAATACCGGCTCGGCGTTTAAGGGTTAATGAATTTATATATAATTGATGTTGACATTATTTGAAAATGAGATAATTTATGTGCCATACAAAAATCATACATCAGAGAGAGATATGTAGTTATTTATATTGTTTAATATCACTTAATCATTTTAAACTTAATAGTATTAAGCAATATTAATGTTTGAAAATTAGTAAATGATTTTTGTACATGAAAATGTAATTAGTCATAAAAATAACATAAAAATACACTAAATTGTGAATATTTTTCATTGGAAAAACCACTGAATAAGTTTCAGATAAGTCCGAGAAAAATCTGCTAATAGGTGAGTCTGCAAATCTTGAGAATGTGAACAGAGGGTTGACTGTACTGCAATCATTAAAAATACCAGGTTTCAACTTCACACAATTAATGTGTCACAAAGACTAACTTACATTTCCCGTGTGTGGGAGAATGGAAGTCAATGAAAGGTTCTACGTAAAGGCCAGAGATGTAGCCACAGCCCTAATTTCATGAGCCTTTACCTCAACCTGGGAATGTGCCTCACGAATGAGGTCTCTAAGAAAGAACAAGAGAGCAATCTTAGAGAGCGGATGAGAGGGGTCCTTAACAGAATAGAACAAGCTATTGGATTCTCCCCTTATATCTTCAGTCCTGTGAATGTAGAATTTCAAAGCTCTCACTGGACAAAAAGACCTTTCTTCATCTTCAGCTCCTACTATGTTAGTTAAATTCTTAACAGTGAAAGAATGATGCTAAGGTCACACATTCATGTATCAACGCACGCATGCCCACGCATGAGCGGAAATTGGTAGTTGGCAACAGCTTACGCCAGTAAACCGTAAATGTAACGTAAAACATACGTATAATCGTAGACGTACGGTGACGGGTCGTCCGGTCGCTAAGCTCCGCCCATCAGGTCGCCGTAGCCCGTTCCAGTTTTGAAATGTTCAAAACAAGTCGTGGGTGGTCACGCCAAATGTCACCTGACGTAGCTCCAGGCATTACACGTGGGAGCCACGGTGACTGCTGCGGGGTAAGCGCTAGGGTCACCAGCATCGTTCGCCGTCCTTGTTTTCTTTCCGGGGCGAAGCACGCGGGCCTCCTAATTGCGCTGTAGCCTACAGCGAAACCGATTAACACATTTACAGCCCTGTACGACATGGCAACGCTGTAGCGTGGTATAAAAGGTCAGGTCGGCGCCCTCAGGTCAGCTGTTGTTTCCGTCTCCCGAGACCAGCAGTTTCCTTCAAGCTCTCCACAGCGCCCTTCAAGATGCTGAACCTCCTAAAACGACCAAGGAAGGGACCATCAACGTCACATCTTGCAGGACCTTCCTTCGGCCAGGAAAAGACTCCTACAGCCACTCCTACAACCACTCCTGCAGACATTCAGGACAGGGAAAATGTCAACATCCACCTACAGGAGTCGGAGTTGGAGGAGATTCTGACTAATGACAGCGACACGGAAACTCTCCATGAAGCTACCCCCATTGACGAGGGACAGAACGTTCCCTTGTCGAAGATATTTATTTCTTCTGAATAGCAGTCTTACAATAATGATGTAACAAATAATGTAAATATCTGAGAGGAATTCTTATATACATCTAAAAAATATTATCTTGAATAGGTAGAATTCCTATTTATTTCCAAGAATGTTTGATAAGTTATTAGATGTTATTCTATATCGCTTAAATATAAATCGCCCATAGTCAACAGTTTTATATGTCTAAGTGTATGTCTGAATGGTAAAATCGAAGCAAGAAAATTCTAGTACTAGTCTTAAATAGTACTTATCCTATGTTCATTTATTTGTGATGTTACATTAATTACATATTATATATATTACAGATGGCTACTATCAAAAATTTACCATAAAACTAAAATAGATAAATTTGTAGGAAAACAACGAAGAGACGAGTTGTTACACTGATTGTTTACGGAACGGCAAGCTCTGTTCACAGGCCCGCCCTTTTGTACCCTACGGCACCACAACGGTGGGCGTGGTCTTGACGTGAAGTTGACGTACATAGAACATTACAATATCGGCATTAGTTTCAGGTAGACGTCCGACCTTGCTTTCTTTGCGCGCACATTTGCGTCACAATTTACGGTGCTGGCTTTACGTCCGTTAGCCCGTGTCCTGTTTACCAGCTATTCAAGGTTTCACTGCGATGATGCCCACGATCCACATACGTGGGCATACGCCGTCGTGATACGTGAATGTGTGACCCCAGCATGAGGCCAAAGCTTCATAGGATTCTTGTTCTTTGCAAGAAAATCTAAAGTATAGGACACAAAAGCATCCCCATTCAGGAGTCCAATCCTTTTATTGAGGGATTGATCTCACTCACCACTCTGGCTGTAGGCTACTAAGAAAAGGGTCTCCTGGTCAAATTCCTGAGAGAAGCAGAAGTTGGGGGTTCAAAGGGGGGGCCAGACAGCCATTTCAGGACCACGTCCAAATTTCAAGAGACCTGCTAAGTATCCTTACGCTAGCATTGCCCTATATCCTTTAATTGTGGACGAAGACAAACCTCTTGACGTCCTTAGATACAGAAGAAAATCAGCGATCTCTGTAACCGAAATTTGAGAAGCAGCAGCTTGATTTTTTCTGCAACAAGAGTGGAAAATGGACCACTTGTTCTGATAGATGCTGGAGGATGAATGATCCCTACATTTCAAGATCACTTCTGCAGCCACTCTCAAAAAAGCCTTTTAGCTCTGAGAAGTTGAACGGTAGTTTAATCCCTGTCAGAGCCAGTGTAGATAGTCCTTGGTGAAACCTCATAATGTGTGGTTGTCTGAGCAGTTTTTGTCTTTGGGGATTAACCTAGGAAAAAGAAACCCCTAAAAATGTACTTAGCTTGCCTTACTTTTGTGGATTTGAAACCATAAAATCAATATTTAAATCGTTTAATGTTAATGTAGTGTTCTCTTATTACAATACCATTAAAGATATGTTAATTAAGAATAGTCCCGTAACAAAGAACATCATTTACAAAATTCCTTGTAAGGATTGCCCATCTTTTTACTTCGGTCAGTCAAGTAAAAATTTATGTGTACGTATTAAGCAGCATATGTATTCAGTTAGAACAGCCCAGACTTCAAATGTATTGTTTATCCATCTGAGCGAATTGTATAAATTCGGGCGATACCTCTGTAATTGCTAGGTCTAATGATTATGTTTCAAGAAAATTACTGGAATCAGCAATTATACAAATCACAAATAAAAACCACCTAAATCTTAGTCCGGGATTGTACCATTTGGATCCATATATTTATAAAATGTTTATGACGGACCCTAAAATAAAACTACTAATTAATAAGTCTGATATGTATATAGTTATTATCTCTCTCTCTCTCTCTCTCTCTCTCTCTCTCTCTCTCTCTCTCTCTCTCTCTCTCTCTCTCTCTTCTCTCTCGCTATACTTATATCCTATTTTCATCTTTTCACCCATTTTTTAGAAAATTTTTGTAAATTTCATGGTACTAGGTCAGATATGCCTCCTTGTTTTTTAAAAATGTATTGTTTTCTGGATGAATCATCTGTTGACCTTGTGTGTGCTCCTCCAAGGTGTGGCTGCCTAAAAATCGCTAATCTTGCCCTCAGGCGTTCCTTGTTTCTGTGGAGTGATTTTGACCTTATTGCTAATCTTCTAATGTCAGTTTGGATATTAAGCCTACTTCTACTATGTTTTTGCTTTGTATGATCAGTTGTGCCTAAGTAAAGAGTCGTGCTAGACCAAAGTTCTTGGCTCTCTCGCCTTTCATTTTCCTCCGTGGTAAAACCTTTATATATATATATATATATATATATATATATATATATATATATATATTATATATATATATATATATATAATATATATATATATATATATATATATATGTATATATATATATGTA
>NC_061101.1:31730915-31796431 GCF_015104395.2 Macrobrachium nipponense
GTGGTATCGGTGATGTCAAAACATCTCTTGAAAAGATGTTTCGTATACAGCTTCTTGAAGTTCGATATCACTTGCTGGTCCATGGGCTGGAGAAGAGGGGTGGTGTTAGGCGGAAGATAAAGAACCTTGATAAAAGACTACTCCGCTAGGATATCTTCCTCGAGGCCAGGAGGGTGAGCAGGGGCATTGTCCAACAACAGCAGACATTTCAGAGGGATGCGCTTCTCTTCCAAGAATTTCTTCACTGTCGGGCCGAAACACAGATTACCCACACGGTGAACAAAAGTCTCATTACCCAGGCTTTTGCATTAGCCTCCACATCACTGGGAGCTTTCTCCTTTAGCACTTTGTGGGCCTTGAAGGCTCAAGGAGTCTCGGAATGCTACACAAGTAGGGGCTTCGCCTTACAATCCTCACTGGTGTTATAACAACAAAGTGCAAGAGTAAGCCTTTCTTTCATAGGCTTATGCCTGGGTAGCTTCTTCTCCTCCTCCGTGATATACGTCCGATGAAGCATTTTTTTTATTTTTTTTCCATAAAAGGACAGTCTTGTCACACGTTGAAAACTTGCTGAGAACTGTAGCCGTCCTTGATTGTCATCTCGTCGAACGTCTTAATAAAGGCTTCGGCCACTTTCGCGTCTGAGCTGGCAGCCTCCCTATGCCGCACCACTGAATGGATGCCAGTCCGTTTACGGAATTTATCAAACCAACCCCGAGAAGCCTTGAAATCTGGGGTTGCCATCGATGTCCCTTCTCCGTTGTCTTCGGCGGCCTGGGCACTCAGATCACCGAAAATAGTGCTGGCCTTGTGGGCGGAGATTGCTGTCTCGGTTATCGTATCGCCAGCAATTTCTTCGTCTTTAATCCATACAAGAAGCAGCCTCTCCATCTCATCATGCACGTGGATCCTCTTGTTGGACAAATAGTCATGCCCTTGGAAGGCTTTGATGGCTTCCTTCTGCTTAAAGATGGTGCTTATCGTCAATGGATTTCAGCTGTATTCCTTAGCAATCACACTCAACTGCATGCTAGCCTCATACTTCTTGAGTAGCTCCATCTTTGTCTCCATAGAAAGCATCCTCTTCTTTCCGTGAACTTCAGCAACATTCTTGGGACCCATGGCTAATAACATAAGTTAATTAAGTTCACACACAACACAATAAAGTAACTTACTACGAAGAAAGCGAAATCACTAACACGAATTTACGTTAACAAACGAAATCTATGTGAACGAACAAATTCCATGTGCGTACAATAATGCTGATGCGACGAAATGGTCGAAGGATGCCGTTTACGTAGAGGGTTGATGGACAGATGCTGACCAATAGAGAGCAGGATCTTACGGTGGTGACTAGCATCAGGAACCAATGGGAGAGTGGAAGGATGGTGGCGAGTCTACTTAGTTGGTGGCACGTGAGTTTTAAAATTGTTCTTCGTACCCAAGGCAAATCTTGGACTTTACCCTTTCGCAACCTGAATTATTCATTTACCCTTTCGCAACCTGAATTTATTTTCATACACAAGCAAAGGAAAGAAATCTTCGTCTTTGCTTTCGTAACCTGGATTTTTCGTAAGTAGGACTTTCGTATGTAGAGGTTCCACTGTATATCTATCTATCTATGTACATAAATAATTTTGTATAAAATATATATATATATAGTATCTGTCTATATATCTATGTAAATCCATTTATGTATATTAATATATATAAATATATATATATATATATATATATATATATATATATATATATATATATATATATATAATATATGTATATATATATATATGTATATCTATGTATGTATATATGTATATATATGTATATCTATACATATATATATATATATATATATATATATATAGTTATATATATCAGGATATTATATATATATTTATATATACCTATTATATATCTATATATAAGTATATCTTATATATATAGATAAATATATTTATTATATAATATATAGTTAATATTATATATATATATATATATATATATATATATAGATATATAATATATATATATATATATATATATTAATATATACTATATATATATATACTATAATATATATATTTATATATATATATATATATATATATATATATATATATAGTTTATTTATTTATTATATTTTATATATATATATAGATATATATATATATATATATATAGATATATTATATATATATATATATATATATATATATATAGATATATATATATCTATATATATATATATATCTATATCTATTCGATATATATATATATATATATATATATATATATATATATATATATATATATATATTATATATATATATATATATATATATATATATATATAATATATATATTTTATATATATATATATATATATATATATATATATATATAGATATATATATATATATATAATCATATATATATATAATAATATATATATATATATATAGATATGACAGGTAAAAATGTTCTGTAACAACAGAATTCCATCCTCTATTAAAAGGAGCCCATAAAAAACACCAAAATGTAGAGAGAAAAGTAGTCTATATTTCAGAGACTGCTGATATCTCTTCAGGTATATGAATGAGAAAAGGTTTACAGAAAGGTTGGTATTTATACCAAGAGAATCCGTCCACAAGTAAGCCAATTTAGGTCACCCGCTGATAATCTTCCTTTAATCTTCTTAAGCGTTGGTTGAATGAAGGCTTCGTCGACGACATCTGAGATCCATGCCCCTTTTGAGATGTTCATTACCTGTTTCTCTTTTATTAAGGCCGATTCCATCATTTGACTCTTGTACCGGCAGTTGCTGCTATAAATTACACGTGACAAATTCCAGTTTATTCTGTGGTTATGTTCATTTATATGGTTGAAAATAGCCGAGTTATGTTGTCCATAACCCTAACCTGGAACTGACCGTTTGTGTTGTATTAATCTCTGGGGAAGTGATTTCCTGTAAATCCGATGTAAGATTGGTCACAGTCTTGGCATGGGATCTCATAGACCCAGAGTCCTTGGGAGATGTCTTTTGTTGGACGTTAATCAGGGATTTGGCTAAGGTGTTTGGGTAGGGTAAATGCAAAAAATTGGGTTGTTCACTGTTTCTTGGGTCCATTCACGGTGGCTGGCATGGTTCTGGCAGAGGAAGCATAGGAAGCATTCCTTCCTACGTTACTCTTTGCCTTGAAAACTGGTGTTGGGCCCTAGAGGAGTATGGGCGTACTTGGTACTGGATGCCCTACAGCGTCATTAATAGGGTGGTGGTGTTCTTAATTTATTTGTTGTAGGTTGTTAGTTTTCTGGTTCTTCTTTATGGTACTGTGCTCAGGCCAGAGGCAATGTCTGTGCTTTACTAGCAATAGGAGAAGTCACTTGCTGTAGGCTCCCATTGTGTAGCAGGCAATCCTTGGTCATACAACCACACCTCTACGAGTTAAAATGAGCAACGCCAGAGGCAGTATCTTCCTGTAGTAGCTCTCTTAACAGGTAGGAAAAAAACGAGCTAGCAAATTAGTATTCTCATCTCATTATCATTAATGCTTTGGAATAGTATGATCCATGAATCCTATCTCCTAACAATGTGGGAATCGGCTATGTCATTACTGACAGTCCCCGTCTACGGCATGGCTACCTACCTACACCAAATCAAAGAATCGCTACCACAATTTTCAAATTCTAGCTGCTGGTTCTTAGAAAGTCTTAGCTATGTAATTACCTGCTAATTAAACATAAAACTATCTCATTTTGATATAAAAATATGATTTTCATAGGCTTGATATCCTTTCTATGAGGTATTGTTTTAATTTTAGTTTGGCTGAACCTCAAGTTTGGCTAGGCCTAGGCTAACTAAATGACAAAGTTAGCCTACGTGTGCCCTTGAAAAAGGTGGATTGTTCACACATCTTTATCATCAATCATAATGAGAAGGTACTGTATTTCAGCAGCTGAAATAAGGAATTCCTCTATTGAGTGATATCTGATTCATCTTTAATCACAGTTTAGCTTATTGAGCTAGCAGTTCTTTATTTGTCCATTGCCTGTAAAGGTTGCTAGTGAGCACCAGGGGCAAGGGACAGATCATTGTCCTTTGAATCAGATCATTGGCCTTGAACATCAATATCCTACTGTCATTTATGCTCCCCCAAAAGCCTCCATCCTCACCTCACAGGGATAGCCATGTCCTGTACAGTGAAAACCCACTGAGGAATTGAACTGGAATTGAACTTGGGACCAACAGTGTAGAAGAGTATGTATTGTCAATACTACTGAGCTAACAGACAAGGGTTACACTCGGTCTGCTTCTCATGCCCTATTGTGACTTACAGGAGTAAGGTATATTGTCACCCATCTAAGTACTGGCCTGACTCAATGGTGGCTAAAATCACCAGTGAAGAAACAAGGTGTAAAAGTAGCATACTGCTTGGTCATCCATCAGAGTACTGGTTCAAACTCGATTAAGAGACCAGTGGTTTAGTGAATGTGTAACCTTACTGTCACTGTCTGTTGATGTTTTTACCCGGTAGAACTGACATGGCAAAGGATATTGGTTGTTGTTATGTTTTTAACTTTGAATGAGTTCTTGAAATGTTTTCTTTAGATATATATTTTTATGTGAATAGTTTGGTTTCTTCCTGCTCAACCTTTCATTTGCAAAGCAACTGAATTACATCTCGTCTGGTAACTGCTGTTTCTAAGTAAGTTCATCGGTTTTTCTCGTTTGATGAGCTCACTCCCAGTTACTTTATTTTCTGTCCATTGCCTTTAAAGGTTACTAGTAGGCACCATGGGCAAGGAACAGCTCATTGCCCTTGTGCACTGTATCTCGGAGACCTAATACGTATGCAATTACATGATCAGATGCTTCTTTTCCTCTTACCATACGTCAGGCCTGGGACTGCAAAGCAATGTACATGAACTTCAGAGTGGGTATAATGCAGTATATTATGTAAATATAAAATTGCAGTATTAAACGATATTGCAATTCATATGGCTACTGTCTGCATTGGTAGACCTACCTTTATGCTCCCCCAAAGCCTCCATCCTCACCTCACAGAGACAGCCATGTCTTGTACAGTGAAAACCCATTGAAGAATTGAGCTGGAATTGAACTTGGGACCAACAACTCTGTAGAAAGATGTCAATACCACTGAGCTACAAGACAAGGGTTACACTGTCTGCTTCTCAGGCCCTATTGTGACTTACAGGAGTAAGGTATGTTGTCACCCATCCAATTACTGGCCAGACCCAATGGTGGCTAATTTCACCAGTGAGGGAACAAGGTGTAAAAGTAGCATACTGCTTGGTCATCCATCAAAGTACTACTGGCTACACTTGATTGAGAGACCAGTGGTGTAGTGAATGTGTAACCTTACTGTCATTTTCTGTTGATACTTTTACCAGCATTTTCATCATCATCAGGACTTTTTAAAGGTAGGGGCATTAAATTAGGTTTCAACCTCCTTTTGTTTCATATTTTGAGGCTGTCTCAGAAGTAGAAACTGACATGGCAAAGGATATTTGTTATGATGTTTTTACTTTGAACGAGTTCTTAAAATTTTTAATTTTTATTGGATAGTTTGGTTTCTTCCTGCTCAACCTTTCATTTGCAAAGCAACTGAATTACATCTTGTCCAGTAACTGCTCTTTCTAAGTAAGTTCATCAGTTCTTCATTTTTGATTAGCACACTCCCTGTGGCATAAGCATTACTCTATGACCCATAGCTCATAAACACAACATTGTAATAGCAATAATGAAATAGTACAGCACAGATTACAAAGACACTCGCTGAAGGTTTGGATGTTTATGGTGTTAAATGTGCATTTTTAGAAGCAACATATGATGACTGGAAAATAGTAGAAACCAGGAAGAGGCAGTGTTTTCTCTTCTCAGCACCATTAGCCAATGGGTTGCTGGTATTACTTATTGTTTTGGCAGTACGTGCTACTTATACTCTCCTTTCATTGATACTGCCCCACTCTAGCCATTGGTGGTTGCTATGCAGATAGCAACCATCACTGACTAGGTTTTCGTTATGCTGTGAGATTTTTTTACTCCTACATTATTAATACTCTATATATAAGTACCAGTCACAAAAATTTTATAAATAGTATTTTTGAGTAACTAACCATTTTAAAAATGGTATCAGTAATAGCAAGGGCCAGGTAGCTTCTTACATAAAAACAGAAGAGCTTGCAAGATCACAGCGATTTTGTCGTATGACCATGTGGTGATGAGAATACAAGGTATTGTGTGTGTAGGATAAGTGCTTGATGTATAGAATTTATTGTGTAGATATCTATGTATATAGCTTTTCTGTGGTATTAGGGCCTTGTTTCTTTTGGCCAAAAATTATTTGGACACCAGGACTTTATTGTCATGGTGGAAATTTGCAGCACGAAATCATAATGAGTAAAGTAAAAGAATTTTGTTATTCATAACAGTTTTCAAAGTGATTTAGATAATCGAAAATAAGATGCAATGAACTGCAACTTACACATGACTCAAGGAAAACATAAAAGTATATATTTTGACTAGTACATATTAATAGAAAATTTTCTTGTAGCAGTTATTAGAATTGAAGTCCTTTATCATTACTTGTTGGTTGTCAGAGAAGAGCCATGTTGTTATAGTCAGGAAAGCAAAATTGAACGTATACAGGCATTCTGTTTGCATTGATCAGATGAAGGTTTGTGTCTGGTCCAACATCTTTAGAATGAATGTGCTTTCCTTAAATTATTGTTATTTGCTGTTATAAAGCTGATGTTACGGCTTTGGCCTGGTGAAATAGATGTAACTGTCTGCTTAAACCAAATCTTGTTTGATGCCAATAGAATGATCCTTGTATCAGTGAATGAGCTGTACTGAAAAGCTTTTTTGGCCTTGAAGTTGTTTGAATGATTGTAAATTGTTACTAATATCTTAATACAAGCCTAAAAGTAAAACCTGCTAGACTATGTAACGTTAACCTAACCACTGTACTTTGTACTGTATATTGGCTATCTAATACAGTTAGTGTCTAGACTTAATGTCTTACTGTATTTCAGTGCACAGCAGGGCCCTTCACGTGTTGCTCCTCCGACACCCACCAGCTTGGAGGGTGAGCCCCCTTCACCCCTTATACTTAGTGAGGGTGGTGGGAGTGGCCTTCCCTCAGCGCAAGCTGCTCCTGCCCCTCACACAGAATCAACATCCTCCTCATCCTCTTCTGCAGTAACTAGCCCTGACCCATCCTTACCCTCCCCCACCCCTACCCTCTAACCACGCATCTTCTCCTAACATTGGCCTCTCCCCATCCCCATCGCAAGCTCCACCTACAGCTGTGGCCCTCTCCTGCTGGGGGGCCTAACACGCGGCACCACGCGAGAAGAGGCACAGTTTCACTGCCGTGCACACCCACAATCCCAGCCCCCCGCGATCTCCTGCTTCCCCCCACAGGTATGCACATCCTTTGTTCTCTCCTGCTCTAGTATTAAAAAGCTTAGTATCATCCATAGACCACCCTCTTAAAATCAGTATTTATGTGCAGTTAAACTGGAATATCTTTGTTTCGTCTAAAAAGATATTTTTGTCAGGCACTGTTCAGTGTATGTTGTGCTTGTGACACATACACTGGATTTAGTTAGTAATAGTATGTTGTTATTGTGATGTATTTGAAGTTTTAATGTTCACAAATTATTTGGTCTTTCCTTACTTCCTGGAAGATGTTACTTTGTACATAAATACACATATATACTACAGCATTTGATTTGATGTGTGCCTGTGTTGAGTATTGTAGTATTTAGAGAGATGATTTCAGAAGCTTCCTGATTGTAGCTTTGTTGCTTTTTGCTTTGTGACCTGTAGCACATGACTATGGTTTAAGTGGGCCATAGCTTTTCCCCTAACATTTAAGTATTTTTTAGCTTCCTGAGTTAATTAAATTACCTCAGTGGACTGGTTGAATTACTTAATAAGGTATAAGTATTCAAAACATTTTACATGGTATAGTGTAAGACATACTTAATAAATTCTGGCCTTTTTTCTAATATATTAAAGTTACTCTCAAGGTTTCTGTGATAGTTTTTTATGTTTATGAACACAAACGTCAAGAGGTTTGACATACTACATAAATATGAAGCTCATTAATTGAATTGTGGCATTCTTGTTTCACCACAAACCCATTTCTTTTAATAAGCTTTTTCATTTGCCATGAATAGTCTTGGATTTTCAGTCCTGGTTTGAACCAAGAAGAAGGGTAGTCATCTGATACTGTATGTGTGGACAATCCTCAGGACTTTCAGGTGCAGTCAGAATTATTCTTTCTGGTTCTTTTTGTGTTCAGCATCATCAAAGGGTTCTGCTTTTGTAGCCATTATTACTTAAAATATGTAAATTTTTTACATTCATTTGCCTTGGTATTGTCTTTTTTTACTTTACTGATCAAAGAGCCTCTTTGTATGTTAAAATTCCTGTAATGTGGGTTATAATACTCAGTTATGACCAATCAGCAGCCAGTCTCAGCCTGGAGAAAAGTGGGTGGGATGTGTTTATAAAAGACATATGGAACTTGTAAATGATATCCTAATCTCCCTAAAATTAAGAGTGAGTTTTTAAAAGAAACCCCAGCTGCCTTTAAGTGGACAGTTACAAAGAATCCCTATGGTGATAGAAGCAAGGCTAGCTCAATAAAAAATAATTGCTATAATTGTGTGATCAATTGTAGATAGTGGTGGAAAAGCTGACAAGAAGAAACACTGATATTTGGTTTGTCAGGGCAGTAAAGTATATAAAGGAAAACCAGAAGAATTTTTTATAAGCTATCAGATGTAGATACAGAAGTGCTGCAGTCAGATGGGATAATGCTAGGAGGAGGTTTAATGGCCTATAGGAGTGGATGTGATGAAATGAAGATTTGCACAGAGTTGTTAAAAAAAAGAGAACATATTCAAGCTTTTATAAGGGACAATCAGGTTACAGGACAGAGATCCAGAGAAAGTGGAAGGAGGCTAAAAGGCAGGTGGCAGGGGCAAAGTAGTTGCGAGGAAAGGAATTGGAATCACAACAAAAAAGACTGAAAAGGAACTATGTTCATGATGGTAGATGGCTGAAGAAAAACAGGAAAGTTGTAAAGTTTGAGTTTATGTAAAAGAATGAAAAGGAGGAATTAAGAATGAAAAAAAATGACCCTGGAACAATGAAGGCTGTACTTTGGAAGCTCTATGAATGAAAAAATAAACATGAATTGGAGGATATTGACAAAATAGAGGAACATATATAGAACATAATAGCTGAGGAGGTTAAAATACTCCAAGTAAGGAAAGATGGGAAAGCCCAGTGTCATGTGGAATAACAAGCAGCTGGAGAGCCAGTCATCCATGAGCTTACTAGAATATATGAAAACTATTATAAACAAGAGATATAGGACAAGGAGATTGGGAACAAGTCTGGAATGGTACAAAGAAAATGGGAGGCTATGTTGTTTAGAACTAATGAATAAAAGATGGTTTAGCATGCTATGATAGTATGGGTAAAGGGGTGGGTGGGAGGAAAGTAAAAAAAAAAAATGGTGAAACCAGTAATCATCAGTTCAACTTTTTGCCAGAAATCAGCAACAAAAGCAATCCTTATAATGAAGCAACTCAAGGAAAAGTACTACATCAAACGAAGTAGAGATTATGCCATATATTTGTGGATTTTGAAAAGGCATTGAACAGAGCACTAAGACCAAATAATGAAAACCAGAAAGATACAGATGTTACTCATCATTACACTAGAGTGAAAACTGTGACAGGTGCAGAGAAAAATTTTAGATTTAAGTTGGTATTAATAAAAAAAATCAGTGCTGACCTGTTTGCTGTGTATCATAGTAAAGGGAGTTGCTTTTAGTGGATAACCTAGTTCTGACAGTAGAATCTGAGGAAGAGTTGTTAAATACATTTTAAGGTTGAAGAGTGGAATGGAAAGTGGAGGACTAGAAATCACTATAGCAAAACAAAGCATGTGGTGTGACTGGATAGAAAAAGGAGAAAGTATAATCAGGAGAGCAGCCATTTGGTTGTGGGAAAGGTGTGTACTATAGCGTTCAAACAGCCAAAAAATATCAGATTCAGTATACCTTGTTCATGCTTTCTTTGGCTTTGATACATCTTCATTTTATGGATGGGTGAAAATTATGAAACAGTCTGCATATCAAGGATAATTACTTGCAAGGAAGTAGCAGTTACCCATCCTGAAATAGTAGCTGTTGGAGAGCCATTTATGTTTGTAGTTTATGAGGCTCCAAGGACTGGAACAAACTTCAGCTTACATGGATCATTTAAGTCAGCTACTTAAATCAGATTGTATTATTACCATGTCTCAACGGCACTAATGGGGATTGTCACTGTAATTATAGTGATGATTGCCAAATTTTGAGGAATTATTGAATTTTAGTTATTAATAGTTTCAACTGTTTTATGTCTAAATAAATGTACCCTTCGAAGCGGTATTTTAAAAATCGTCTCCCGTATGCCGGCGGCGTTCGCGAGTGAGCGCCGAAGCAGAAAAAAATGTTTTTTAAAAAAAATCACAGCACTGTTAGTTTTCAAGATTAAGAGTTAATTTTTAGCTCCTTTTTTTTGTCATTGCCTGAAGTTTAGTATGCAACCATCAGAAATGAAAAAAATATCCTTATCATATATAAATATTGGGATATATGACAGCTCAAAAAAATTTTTCATATATAATTGTATACAAATCGCGCTGTGACCAAAACGGTTAAAGATAACGTGTTAATTTATTTTGTTGTACACTAAATTGCAATCATTTTGGTGTATAACACATTGTAAAACGATCAGGCAACACAGAGAAAATATTATCACAAAATGATGCATGAATTCGTAACACGTGGACGTAAAAAACTTTTTAAAAATTCACCATAATCAAAATATTGTGCTAGAGACTTCCTGTTTGTTGCCAAAATGAAGGTAATTGATTGAATATTACTAGACTTTAAGTGTTGTAGCTTACAATTGCAGTTTTCGACCATTTCGGTCGAGTTAAAGTTTGAGCGAAGGACGAACTTTTTCTATTTATCAATATTTATATGAAAATATTTCAAAACTGATAAAAGCTATAACCGTGGGTTGTTTTTAGTTGTATTCTACATGAAATTGCAAACACATTTCCATATATAAAACTTTATGTAATGGCTAATTTAAAATGGTGCAAACATTACGACCATTGGACAAAAAAATTTATGATTTTTTCGGAAGAGTTACCGCTCGGACGTAAGGAAAAAGTTTTTATTTTTTTTTCATAAATTCACCATAAATCAAAATATTGTGCTAGAGACTTCCAATTTGTTGCAAAATGAAGGTAAATAATTGAATACTATTACTATGATATAAGAGTTTTAGCTTACAATTGCATTTGTTTTTTTTTACCATCTCGGTCGAGTCAAAGTTGGACGAGAAGGTTGATATTTTGGCAACTTATCGTTATTTATATGAAAATATTCAAAACTGATAAAAGCTACAATCTTGAGTATTTTTTGGTTGTATTCTACATGAAATTTCGCACATTTCCATATATAAAACTTTGTAACGGCTAATTTTAAATGGTGCAAACATTACGACAATCAGACAAAAAAAATTTATGATTTTTCGTAAGTTACCATGCGGACGTAAGGAAAAAGTTTTTTTTTTTTTCATAAATTCACCATAAATCGAAATATGTGCTAGAGACTTCCAATTTGTTGCAAAATGAAGGTATAATTGAATGATTACTAGAATATAAGAGTTTTAGTTGCTTTTTACATTGGAAAGGCAAGGAAATTTTGACCATTTCGGTAGAGTCAAAGTTGACCGAAGGTTGAAAATTTGGCACATTCCGTTATTATTTACATGAAAATATTTCAAAAACTGGATAAAAAGCTACAATCTTGAGTATTTTTTGGTTGTATTCTACATGAAATTGTGCACATTTTCATATATAATACTCTATGCAACAGCTAATTTAAAATGGTGCAAAAATTATGTCAAAGTGACAAAATAATTTCTGAGATGTGTCACTGATACTTTTTAGTGCGATAAGAAAGAAATTCGCGCTTGCGCACCTGCGTAACGATTGTAAACAAAACAACACCTTGATCCGTGAACTCCCAGCATCCCCCAAGGCGCATGTTTCAAAAGTTTTCGGCTGGTAGGCCTATAAGTATTTTTCCGCGAATTTTTAAAAAACTTTTCTATGTCGACGTAAAATACGTCCAATCGGCACCCGACAGACAATTTATCTCGACGTAAAATACGTCCAATAGGCGTCTAAGGGTTAATATGTCAGACTTGAGTAGTTCTAGTATTAGGCATTGCAACAAGGGCTGCAATACTCATCTGACTAAGGAATCTCAGGATTTGCACACCATTTGGACAGATTGTAGGGTACAAGTGTATTCAGCAGGCTTAAGATGTGATGAATGTCAAGATTGGGACTTTGATAAATGGAAGACTGAAATCATATTTACGTAAACTGGAAAGGGACAGAGAAAGAAAGGCAACAGCTAGACAGATTAGCAAAGCATTAATTGGTCAGGAATCCCATGTGGATGATATTGATGATGATGTTAATGTTGTTGAAACTGTCATTGCTGTTGACCCTGTTCCCAATTCTCAATCTGTACCTGCTCCTTTACCCAGCTCCTTTAATTCCAAACCAGCACCATTACCAGTCTTGAGGGTAGGATTGATAAGAGATTTGAATCCATTGCCGAATTTCTCTCTCAATTAGCATCTTATGTAAAGGTCTTAATGGCTGCTAGGAGTGCTTTGGAGCGTGCGGTAGCTCCTAGTGTTGGTGATGTGTTAGCGGAGTGTCTGGTGGCGCCTTATGCAAGTGCAGTGTGTGAGGAGGTGGCTTCCCAGCCTGCCGATTTTCCTAGGCCAAGGTCAGTGACACACTCCCCAGCACCTAGGAGGAGTCAAACTGGTAGCCTAAGGGTGAGGCCACACTGGACACAGCGAGTGTGGAGGTTGCAGGGAAGAGGTTCCTGCCGGAGTTTGAAACATTACATATCTTATGCGGGTAGCCACACAAGACTAGCGGGACGGGTCGACCCTCTGCAGTTGTTGCTAAGTGATGTAACATGTTTTAAAATACCGCGGTGGTTCCCGGTGTCTTCTCCCAAAACAACACCATTTTCTATATGAATATGGTCTATGTTACTTGAATGATTACTTCTCTTTATTGCTTATATTTATAACTATGTTGTGAAGTTAGTTCCCTTATTAAGGAACTTTTATTTGTAACCTAGAAATTGTTTAAAGCATATTATCATTGTTAAGTACTGATATTAGCGTAGAAACTTTTATGTAGTAAGCGAGTACATTTATTATCTATCCAGTAACAATATCAAGTTAATTATTCCATATCTGTAATGCATACTTAAATTAGCAGTTATTTCAACACCTCTCATTTGTGTACTTTAAGACATTGTCCATTGTTGTTCTCAATATAGAGTCAAGCAAATAGACAGAGTTCTTATATGAACGCAGTCTTGGGAATCCTTTACCACATCGATAGTCTAAATGTTTTCCCTGGGGATGAGTTCAGTCGGTCATGTCTGGCAGTAGTGGCTACATAAGAATCAGTTAATTGGGGAGGTATTTCAGAGGAGAGGTTAGTGGGATTCCTGTGATCCACTCCATAAAATTACATTTAAAAAAAAAAATGGAAGAAGTAGAATAGAATGAGTGGCCCTCAAATGTGGCCATCGGTGTCATGCATTCGACTCCCAATCTCTACATAAACTTAAAGGTGCCAACTATTATGCACTCAGCCACTCACAAATAAGCCTTGTCCTGCTGCAAAGATTTTATAACTATACGAATTCTCACTGCAGCGCATCACTGATTTATGAAATATTTGGGGTACGTTGTACTTTCTGCATTAATGTTAACAAGTTAACAATGAATGTATAAGCAAAATTAGATTTTTCCTTGTTTTACTTTCTTTTATGTAAAGTTTACCATTGAACTACTTCTTTTAAATACAGTGGGCTCCCCGTATTCGCGTTCTCCGGATTCGCGGACTCACACATTCGCGGATTTCTCTCGGGAACGTTTCCCCTCATTATTCGCGGAAAATTTGCACATTCGCAGTATTTTTCTATGAGAAATATCCACAAATTCCTGGTTTTTTTTATCATGATCAATTTCATCATAAAATGCACTTTTTGTGATAAAACTATTAAAAAAACCCAAGTATGAACATTTTTAGTGGGTTTTCTTGAGTTTTAACTAACAAAATAGGCTGTTTGTAGCATTTTTATAGGGGTTCCAAACATTCGAGGGTTCTAACTATTCACGGGGGGTCTGGTACGCATCCCCTGCGAATACGGGGGGACCACTGTACTGGTAAATCGTTTTATTTCAACATAATGCAGCCAATAATTAAATTAGTTTGATATAATTTGCAATTAATTCTGGTTCCTTTGTTTTTATAAGTATCTTTAAGGAAGTGACCCTATATGCTGTTAGTTTTGCAATAATTAAAAGTTAAAATCCATCTTTTCTTTTCACTTCCCTTAAAGTAATAACTGTAAGGGAAGTAAAAAGAAAATATGGATTTTAACCTTTTATCATCACAAAATTTACTGCCAATAAGGTTACTACTTTCTGAAAGGTACTTAGGGAGAGAGGGGTTGTGTATGGTGCGTCGTTTGTTTTGTGAGACTTACTTCTACTATTGCAAGCAAATAATCAAAAGACCATTGGGTCATACGTAGTGTATCATCAAGTTTAACACTTAGATTTTCTATTAAGGCAATTTCCTATCCAAACGTGACAATGACTTATTTCCGCAGAAGTATATCTTTGACCACTGAGAGTGACGCGTAGAAGGGTGACGCTGCTGGTGTGGCCACGAGTCATTTTGACGCTGCTCTCCCGCCCAAGTCATGCATGAACCTTGACGCTTCCCGCGTCCAGTGTGGCCTCACCCTAAGGGAGGTTTGTGGTGTCTGCCCATGGGTTGTCACCCCCTCTGCTGAACCTGTTGCTAAATCCTATGTTGCAGCTAAACACTATTGGAAAGGCGTTTTGTTGGACACTCACCATCTCTCTTCAAGCTCAGATGAGTTTTCACCCCAAAGTCAGTGGCGCTTTTCGGATGTTTCACTCCCTTTGAAAAGGCTCGCAAAGGGTGTGTCCCGTTCCCTTGTGCTGTGTAAGAGGACTAGGGAGTCACCCTCTAGCCCTCAATCTTTCTGGAGTCATTGGGATAGCCCAGAGTATTTTTCAAGCGTTTTTCATCTCGGAGACTTGTCGATGGAACACCCTCAGAATCCTGGTGTGCATATTGTGCCCAAATGTCCTTCTGTTTTGGAGGTAGTCTCAAAGTATGAATGGAATGACAGTCTTCATCAGAAGCCCCTCAAGTGCCCTTTTACGCCTGAGCGCTCTTATCCTGCAAGACACAAGACACTCAGTTGGAGTTGTCTCTTTGACTGCAGTAGAGTACTGCCTGAGCACCCTCATTCTTTGCATCATACAGAATCTGAGAAAGTTTTTTTCTGATAGGACTCATTCAGTGGAAGCTTCTTCAATTCCAGCCTCTTTGTCAGTTCGTCAAACAACCTCTCTTTAGACAGCTCCTCCTTTAGGCACACTGGACCCTCCTTTGGAGGATCCTATCTAGAGCATACTTGACGGTATTTTGGACTTGCTGAAGAAGACTTCTTCTTTTTTTGCTCCTCAACTGCCAATTTAACCCCCAGCTTCAACCTTGTTTCCTGTTTCTTGGGAGGATGAAGGAGATGAAAACCAGGATTCTTGTTCTTCAGCTTATTCTTCCTTGCTGAAGTATCTTTTTTCCAATTTTTTACAGGATCCTGCATTGCTTCCTAATTTAATGCTGTTTGCTTCTTCCCAGAAAGCCCTGCAAGACATTGACGCCTGGCTTCTGGAGAAGAGGGATCAGAGTAAAGGCGTCTTATGTTTTCCGCCTACTAGACTTGATAAGAGGAGGCGTGGGTATTACATCACAGGAGAAGCTCCTTCTGTGGGAGTTTCTGCCTCCTCCCAGGGGGACTTCTCTGTACTGGTAGATGCCAGGAGGAGTTCTGCTTTTCATGCAGCTAAAGTTATGTTTAGCTATGCAGAGATGGCTCACCTCTTGAAGAGTTTGTTTAAAGTATTCAAGTTTTTTAATTTTCTTGACTGGGCAGCAGGAGCTCTTGCCCATAAGATTAGAGAATGTTCTGATCTTTCCCATGAGTTTTCTTTGGACTGTTGGGAGTCCTATCATACATTGATAGGGGAGTCAGGGATGGTTTTCTGGAACTGGCTTTCTGATATTCGATGGGGATCCTAAAGAACAGGGAACTGTGGTATTCCTTCTAAGGGAATAACAACCTTGCAGAAGTAGGTTCTGTTGTTGTCCCTGGACAAGCAATATCTGTTCCCACAGGATAAAGTTCTGGAGATTTCGTCAGATATCCATAAGAAAAGTACTCAGGACCCTCTCACTCAGTCTTCTAGACATCCCTGCTAAGACGTTGTCTCCTCCACAGACAATTCTCTTTTGTGGCAGCTGCCAGAGGTCCTTCTCTAGGTCTCACTCAGGAGCCAAATTAGTCTCCAGAGCAATTAGGAAGTTCGTCCTCGAAGTCCACAGGACACAAGTGATTGGCATGTCCTCCAAACTCCAGTAGGGGCCAGGCTCTGCCTTTGCTGGGAGGAGTGGAGAGAGAGAGGAGCAGAATCTTGGATTATCAACTTCTTGAGAGAGTGATGTCAGATATTAAATGAAAGGCCACCTTTATTGAACACTCAGTGCCCTTATTAGCCTACTCCAAAGGCTTTAGTCCTCTCAAGAGAAGTTACGTCTCTTGTAGAAAAACAAGCGATAAAAGAAAATGTAGACTTGAACTCCCCAGTGCTTTTACAATCACTTGTTTATGGTGCCAAAAGCTTCAGGGGGCTGGAGACCCGTCCTCAATGTAAGCAGGTTGAATGTCTTCGTTTTGAAGAAAATATTAGAGATGGAGACAAACCAGTCTCTTCAGTCATCCATTCACCAGGGAGATTAGATGACATCCATAGACATGCAGGATGCATACTTTCACATTCCAATTCACCAAGAATCAAGAAAATTCCTGAAGTTTGTCTACGGAAAGAAAGTTTTTCAATTCCACAAGATTTGTTTTGGTCTGTCAACAGCACCACAAGTCTTCAAGTTCTCACCCCTCTAGTGAAATGGCTGCATCTATTGGGAGTAAGGATATCCCTACACTTGGACGATTGGCTTCTTTGAGCCCATTCAGAGCAAAAATGTTCAAAGGATCTCCAAAAAATTCTTCAGTTAGCCCAAGAGTTGGGCTTAACAATAAATTATCAGAAGTCTCAAATGATTCCTTCTTAACAAATTCTTTACTTAGGGATGATGATAGACTCAGAGTTTTCAGGTTTTTCCATCCCAAAGAGAGTAGAATCTTGTCTGGAAACGGTCAAGAAATTCCTCCACTGAAGTCACTGTTCCGCGAACACTTGGATGAGTTTACTTACTCGGAACATTATCATCGAATGAACAGTGCGTTCATCTGGGCAGATTACGTCTGAGACCACTCCTGTTTTATCTAAGAGCCAACTGAAACAGATAGATATTCCCAGACTCGATAACTTTTCCAGTGAATCCAGAAATAAAAAGACAGACTCAGGTCGGTGGATGGTAAAGAGCAGACTGTCAGAAGGAAAATCTCTCCCTCCAGTGAAACAGTATCGTCTTCTCAGACATCTGTAAATGAAAAAGTAGACTTTCTGCAATTTTTGAAGAATGCGAAAGGTTTGGCCACATCAATTATTAAAGGCTATAGGGCCATGTTGAATTCATTATTTTTGTATGAGAAATATTTGCAAATTCCTGTTTTTTGTATCAATTTCATTATAAAGTACACTTTTTTAGTGGGTTTTTCTTAATTTTTAACTAACAAACAGGCAGTTTGAAGCATTTTTATAGGGATTTCAACTATTCGTGGATTTTAGCAATTTGCGGGGGCAGGGTCTGGTACGCATCCTCCGCGAATACGGGGGAACACTGTGGTGAAATCCATGCTTTAGACGAAAAGTTCGACTTTTCAGGAGGAAATGCAGTATGCTCATTTTCTCTAGGCTTCTTAGCCAAAAATGAGTCGGTCACTAATCCTTGGCCCAGCTCTTTCATGATTATGAGCTTGTCAGAAATTTTAGGTTTGAGCGACCAAGAGAGAGTTTTATGACCCTTGAGAGCTCTTAAGTTACACCCTCACAGGACAGCAAAATTACAGAGCCTGTCATCGTCATTATGGTGTTCCGTTCGGAATCCCACACAACCTCTGTCAAAGAATGCCCTGGCATTCTTCCTTGGGGATCATATTTCAGTAGCTCATTCCTCTTTAAGAGAGGACAAATTTCCTATGTGTAAAGTGAAAGCTCATGTAATAGGAGCCGTAGCCATGGCTTTTAAACGTAAGTTGTTTCTCTTCCAAATTGCAGGTGACCTTTTGGTGGTGGAAGACAGTTTGCATCACATTATCTTAAGGAAGTTGAAACTGTGTATGATAACTGCAGTACTTTGGGTCCATTTTTGGTGGCTGGCTTGGTGTTGGGGGAGGAAGTATAGGGAGCATCCTTTCCTTCACTGCTTTACCCTGAATTATGGTGTTGGATTTTATGGGAACCTGGGGGTACTATGTACCGGAGTACCCTCCGATTAATTTTGGTAGGGTAGTGGTGTATTTTTAACTTGGCAGTTTAAGTGACTGTTATTTGTTCTGTTGTGTTGTTATGTACTGCACCTTGGCATGGTCACCTTGTCCTTGTCAGCAGTTGGAATCATCCTTGCCACAAGGCACTCACTATAAAGTAGGTGACACTTGGCTTTACTGCTGCGCCACTATGAGATAAATGAACGCCATCCAGAGGCAGTAACTTCCTGAAGCAGCTCATTTATCAGGTAAGGCACAACAGTCATTTTTGGAATGCTAGCTGTTTTATCTATGTTCAATTCATTATCTTTACTAATGCATTGTAATAGATGGGTTCATATTTCCCACCTCCTGTCAATGTGGGAATCACCTATATATTTATGGAGTAAGTTACCTAATTTAAAAATGACATTTTTGTAATAAAATAAAGTTTTAATTATACTTTCCCAGTAATTATATGACCGGAGACCTCCCTCCTCCCCTTGCATGAACCTGGGCATAAACAAAGTGAAGCCATGTTTGCTAGTTGTTCCTCTCTAGCCCCAAAAGTGGGTGCGACTTGTCACATAGCCGGTAGAAATAGTGCAACTTGCGAATTTTCAAAATTCTAGCTGCTGATTGTAGAAACTTTTAGGTATATAATTACTGGGTAAGTATAATTAAAACTTTGTTTTACTATGAAAATGTCATAGCATGACTATACTAGTACTTATAAACATGTCTTGTCCATGAATCAGAGAAAATGGCAGTAGTACTTAAAAAGTAACAAAACATACATTTGGAATTTTTAACAGATGAGCATTTCAGCCTAGTAATTTAAATCTAGCAACTCAAAATACCCTGTATTGATATTTACATATAAAGGGATGGGAACAAAAAAGAAGGGGGTGTGATTTGTTTTATATTATTTATGAATACAAGTAAGAAACCTTACAGTTAAATATGGATTCCTTTGTATAGAGAGTAAACATTTTGTTCATATACTGTATACTACATGAAATAGGACAGCTGAGGGCAAGCTGTTGTAGATTATTTTAGCTTAGTTGAAAGGCTATTAATTATATCGAAAGACACGACAGGAGTTGGAACTTTGTTTTTACAAGTTTAAAACACATTTTATATGCTAACCCCATTCATCATGAATATTTGTACAGATGGCTCTCCATCAGCACCATCTTGTTAAATCATGGAATACTGTATACTCTTTAGTGTCTGGTTATAAGTCTTATTGTTAACTGTGTTTGGGTATGTAGTCAACATACTTGTGCCCAGTACTTATAAGCATATGATGTCTCTGAATAAGGAAATTGAACATATACCGTAATTAAAATTCACAAGAGAACAAATTATTTGTATTGAGTTTGTTCAGGTGAATAGGCGACTCCACTGTGCATGCCCAGACCATCGGCCAGATACCTCCTTGGTCATGAGTCTTTGGTACAAACCTGTCACTTTATGTTAACCAATATGTATGTGCCGCAGTGGCTTTGGCTGGCTGTGTTGAAAATCTTTTATGTCTGGGACTACTACTGGGTATTCTCTAAACATTAGGTTGCAGCTTTACCGGCCTCTCAATAAATTTTCACACATGGTGATCCCACTGAGGGTTTTTATTCTCATGGAGTGGAGATTAAACAACCTCTCAAGTTATGGCCAAATAAACTGATCAAAGTCACCTTTAAGCCCTTGGATATTCCAGTCTTGGGTAGGGCCTACATAGTGAACCCATCCGTATGGAGCGAAGGTTCATACATCCAGGGTGACTTAGGAAGTTAGGGATGTAGCAGTGCTCCTATCTATTAGGTTAGGCAGCTTTGTTTGGCAAGGTAGAGCAGTACATATGCTGCAGCTTTCAGTTATGCTCATACAAACAAGTCTACTGACAGTAAAGTATGTTCCAAAAATACCAAACATCCTTGCAGACTTTGAAGAAAAACTTGCTTCTCATATGTGAGGGTGTCCAGTATTTTGTGCCTTCCCAAAACAAGATTCTCTTGCTTCATATTTAATACTGTCCTGATTTCAGAAGTTGCTGTCATCAAGTTGCTTGTCATCACACCTACTATCTTGCCTTCTGCCAGCTAAGTGAATGCTTGAAAGCCTAGAGAGAATATATTCAACTCCAAGTAGTAGATGTATTGTCCCTTGTTCTCCAGAGACAAAGGTCACATTGTATGGCAGTTCAGTAAGTGCTTGCCCCAACTTTTGCGGTATGGGTTTGTAATAAAAGTCCCCTGGCAAGTCACTTGCAGTATTGTTAAAAGATGGAAGTTCATTTACCACTACCAGGGATGTAAATTTGTCCTAGGTAGCTGCTACACAACAGCTTTGGTCGTTGTTTGGAGTTGACATAAATGTATGGCAGTTCTTACCTGTTAACCCTTTATATGACAGTTACAAAGGACATTGCACTAGCTGTACAGTAGAGTGCAATATTAACCCTTAAACGCCGAGCTGGTATTTCCGAAAGTGTCTCCCGTATGCCGTTGGTGTTTCGGATTGAGCGCCGAAGCGGAAATAAAGTTTTTTTGAAAAACTCACAGCACGCTTAGTCTTCAGGATTAAAATAGTTCATTTTTGGCTCCTTTTTTGTCATTGCCTGAAGTTTAGTATACAACCATCAGAAATGAAAAAAAATGTCATTATCATATATAATTGAATGCAAATCGTGCTGTGAGCAAAACAATTCAAGGTAATGAATTAATTTTTTTCAGTGTATTGCACACTAAATTGCTATGATTTTGGTATATAACAAATTATAAAATGATCAAAGCAACACAGAGAAAATATTATCACAATATGATGCATGAATTCGTAAAGCGCAGATGTAAAATTTTTTTTTTTTTTCAAAAATTCAACATAAATCGAAATATTGTGCTAGACTTCCTGTTTGTTGTAAAATGAAGGTAATTGATTGAATATTACTAAACTGTAAGTCTTGTAGCTTATAATTGCAGTTTTCGACCATTTTGGTCGAGTTAAAGTTGACGGAAGGTCAATTTTTTTATATTTATCGTTGTTTATATGAAAAATATTTCAGAACTGATAGAAGCTACAACCATGGGTTATTTCTTGTTGTATTCTACATGAATTGTGCACATTTTCATATGTAAAAATTTATGTAACAGCTAATATAAAACGGTGCAAATGCTTTTACAACAATCCGACGAAAGAATTTCTGATTTTTATACATTCAACTTACCTGTCAGATATATACATAGCTATACTCCGTCGTCCGACAGAAATTCGAATTTCGCGGCACACGCGGCAGGTAGGTCAGGTGATCTACCCCACCGCCGCTGGGTGGCGGGAATAGGAACCATACCCGTTTTCTAATTCATAATTTTTCTGTCGCTGGAATGTAAACAACGTTTGCAGTTCCTCCTGATGGATTTTCGTGTTTCATCGCCATCGATCGTCTGGGCTAACTTTTACAGGGAAGTAATGGATCTTTGGTTCGGCATACGCTTTGTTAACTTTTTGATAATATTAACTTCGAAAATTTCGAAGATTAGTGACGTGTAACTACGAAGTTTTCGGTAGACACTCGTCCACTTTCACGAAAGTGAATTACGATACTTTCATGAAAGGGAATTACTTATATTTATTCATTAATACAAATAAGTGTTAGAGTTTGATTGAGGAAATGTATATCTTTCTTCCTAGTTGGGGAAGTCAGAAAAGTAACTATCCTTTAGAAGTTTTATTAGCTCTTGTGTTAACGAGCAATTATAGTAGTAACAGTACTAGTAGTTGTTGCATCCTTCCTCACCTTCTTACTCCGCAGAATCTACAATATCATATTTGCAAATTGTAGACTTTGGATATAGTAGTTCGAATGCGAACTCTTAGAACGTAAGAAGTGAATATAGTGTTCCCCCCATTACAATGGAGGGTGCGTCTGATCGGCTCTGTCTCGCTCTCAGGTCTAGACCTCTTCCAAGCTCACAAGCCCAGAGGAGAAGGAATGTCGAAAACCGTAAGGAGGTTTCAGAGAATCCCCACCGGTCAGGCGTCCCCTCGGCAGGTTCTGTAGAGCGTCCCAGACTGCCAGGGATAGCCATTGGAAAGGCATCCTAAAACAGTGTTTCTCCCTTTTTATGCGTACGATTCCTCGATGGATAGAAGAACTTGAAATGAATGAAATTGGCGAAGATCCTCGTATAATGCCTTCTGGTAGAATTATTCAAATTAGAATGACATTAATCGATCCACCTTTCGGAATCAGGCGACGATTTAGCGCCTTCTAATATAGAGATCACGCAACTAGACGAGAGCGCTATCCAATGGGGGTATGAAATTGTTATTTCAACATAAGATTCCCCATCGGTGCATTTTTAGATATAAATCTATTATGATGAGAACGATTTAGATTGTTTGTCAATCGAATGAATTGTATGGATCTCGTTAAGTTGATAAAATATATGTATGACTTTTAAGCTTCTAGCTCCTACCATGCTTAGGACAAATCGCCTTAGGACTACGGTATGGCAAGGCATAGACACATACCGAACTTTATGCTATAATGGTCAAGTGAAATCCTTACAAAATTTCCTAAATTAATACGGTTTACCTTAATGTAACAGTATTATAGAGGATTCTATTAAGCTAGAGTATGAATTATATGATGCTATCGTGTCTTCGAGAAGTGATCGGAGAAGCATATCTTTATTGGTGGATTGAGAGTAGGATAGAACATTTTTCTTCGTGTTAGAAGAGGTTTCCATGAATTACCAGTACCCTTCTAGGACTATCCTAGGAAGGAATAGTTTTTAAAAGAATTGTTTAGACGACACCTATTTAGTTTCTAGACTTGTCGAAGTCTCGTTAGCTTATTTATGCTTATATAAAAACTTCCTGAAGTTCGATAATAATTTATAAGATTCCTTTATTTAATGGAGTAACTGGCAACTCTGGAAAGGGAAGGCCAGACTGCTTTCGCTTTGAAGACCAACCAACGCAGTCGCAGTACCATCTTGTTCTCAGTCGTGAGATGTCGTTACAGCTCTCTCTCTGCGGAATGGGATAACTAACCGTATCTCTTTTTCCCTACAATCGTGTCTTAGCCTCGGATTGAGGGAATACTGAAGCTATCATAAATAATATAGTGTCTGCCTTTTGTTAGGAATCTTTCAATAAGAAGGATATTACAACCTTTCAATGCTGTTTACCTAGGAGGTAACATGATTAAAGGATTCTAATGCAGCAGAACATGATATTATTTAATGCACTCATACTTACGAAAGCATGGCTTATTAGAATACATACTTAGTGAGAAGAGAGATGTAATAGAGATTCACTTCAAGTCTACGGTATGGTTAAGTCTTTCGAAAAAGGACACAACCGTATTTAGAATCGGAGATTGCGCAGAAGTTGTATGAGTCGGATGGGAAACATTCTTTTAGTGGAAATGGTTTCCCTGAATGGATTATACTGCGTATATAAAAGTTTTTCATAATAAGAACGGAATTAACATATGAAAGGATGTCGGGTACCATAAAGACACACATGTTCTGGCACATAACATAAAGATAATTAGTAGGAGGCGCCAGCCTGGCGCAGATGCGCCACCCTGGCGCAGGTTGCGCCAGCCTGGCGCAAGTTGCGCCACCCTGGCGCAAATTGCGCCAGCTTGGTGCAATAAGCCTAGAGCACCATCCAAAATATTTCTCGTTTGAGCGAGTTATTAAATAAAAGCAATGCAAGAATTTGCGAGTCCGTGAGAACCTCGATCGACGATTAATAACGTTTAAGTATATCGAACATTTATTGCAAAGAGTTGTGAGAACCTGCGAGAAGTCTTCTTCATAGATCTCTTAGCAAGAAGAAGACGAACAGTCTTCCTGTAGACTGCTTCCTTTTCCTCAAACCATGCCATAAGGAATCATAAGCGCCAGCCAGACGCCTGGCTCTAACTAGAAATAATTAGTGTAATAGATATACCTTAGAGCAAATTATGCTTTCCTACATAGAGCTGGGAAGTTACTCAGTCCCTCGCACTGGAGTGGTCCTTCTCGTTCAGAAAAAAAAAAAAGGGGGGGGATACGGAAGAATTAAACCGAGGAAAGAATAATTCCCCTTCCGATATACTCGTATTAGAGGAAATTGAGAAGAAACATCCAACTATGGAAGTACTGTAGAATTATAGGATTCTTACAGTACCTCTTCTTATTTTGATATCGAGATTTCCTGACCAAGGTTGCGAGTAATAGGCCATAAAGGCTCCAGCCAGGCTTTAACCAAGCGATAGGCGCAACCACCGGCGCGAGCGCCAGCTAGGCGCGAGGCGTCAGCCAGGCGCGAGCGCCAGGCTTTAACCAGGCGATAGGCGCCAACCAGGCGCGAGCGCCAGCCAGGCGCGAGGCGTCAGCCAGGCGCGAGGCGTCAGCCAGGCGCGAGGCGTCAGCCAGGCGCGAGGCGTCAGCCAGGCGCGAAGCGCCAGCCAGGCGCAAGATATCAGGATCTCCAATTTCTCAGTATTTGGAGATAGACTTTCCAAGAGTTTCCTCTTTGAGAACTGACACAGACAGTTTTTTCCTGACAGTGACACAAGTTGTCGCACAGGCGGCCGTGGCCCTTGTCAGGATTAACTGAAATTGCGGAAGTCTCTAACAAGAACAGACTTCTCATGTCAGGTAACATAGTGGTCGCGTGAGCGACTTCTTTCCTGGCAAGAGGAGTTGTTTTGGGAGAAACTCTTTTTGCCAGATCAACCCTCTACTGACAATTATTCTAGATATCGCACAGGCGAACGTAGTACGTGTCAGGATAAGTGGGTTCTCCTGCTTTATAGACCTTTACATGGTGAAGAGAACTGATATCTTTAGAGGTCTCTCGCTTTCCTCAACCTTATGAGACAAGGGATAGAAAATATATCGGACTCATAAGTTAATCTGGGGTGCAGGTTTTAGAAAGACCTTAGCAACCCCTTTTATATTGCACGTTTCGGCTAGTCCCTTGAACCATGCAGCTCCTCTTTCTCCTCTTTCATTGTTATTAACAGGATGGTATATTATCCTACTCCCATGTAAACATATAACAAGGAATACCTTGTAATGTTTTGGTACTAGAAAAGACTCGTAGGAGCTCTCAGTATTGGGTGAGAGGCTCTTTCAAGTATCTGAACCGTACATTACGGCCTGATGTCCTAGGATAGGAATCTTGAATGATTCTCCTCGATCCTGGATCAGTTAGTAGGAGAATAGGATAATAATAATTTGTTTTGCAGAATAACGATGATAGAATTTTTCCATTCTCTCGTTGCCAGGCACGAGGACAGGAAGAAAGAATATAAGAGAGAGGTAGCAATATACGCCATCTTTATGTTATAGAAAGGGGAATAAAATTTAGTCTTTTTCCCCTAAAAGATAAACTCTTTACAGAATGTAAGACAAAGGGCGTCAAAGAAAGAGAGGATATATGTTATGCCTCATTTTAGAACTTAGTGAGGTTGGATTCTCAGAGGTCACGTTCTTCTCACAGCAGGTTTTGTAAGTCTTTTCCAAGACAGTCTGAATATTCTTTCAACATCTATTTTAAATGGACCTTAACAACCTCTCCACTCTGAGTCTGTCTGCGTGCAGACTGACCCCAGAAGTGGACATGAATGAGAGGATGTTTCAAGGTAAATGAGCAGTCAGTCAGGATAAGATATATAATTACTGCAGATCGTGCTTGAGGAATGAGGAACTGTCCTCTTCCGATAACCTCTGTGAACCACATAGCGGTTTTTTCTTCCCTTTCAGAGGGAAGAATTACCTTTGTATATATCTGCTATCAAAGAACGCAGTAAAAGGCTATACTCTGTCTCTATAAAGGGAATTGGAGATAGCAGAGCATTAAGATCTTCGGGATCTTACACAATACCTCTATACGACAAAACTTGGAGATCTTATAGTTACAATGGGATCCTATTTGGGCCTCAGATTCCGTGTTCGGACAAGATGGAACTGCTCCTCATCATGTCTCTCTTGGTACTAATCGACCAAAAGGACGAGTGAGATTTTGGGCTTGGAATCTGGAATCAAATTCTAGAAAGACTCGGCAATGGGTTCCTGCCAGCATGGTATGTTTGGCAAAAGAATTATAACCTTTTATTCCTGGATCAATGCTTTCAGATAAAGGATTTGTTGTCCAGGCAAGTATTTACGTTGTTATATACAAAAGAAGATAAGATTTAAACGTTTGCTGACAGAGTCTTTGGAATACGATGAGGGCTCAAAACTACTTCCCAGAAGGTTCGAAGAGATATATTTAAAGAGCTAGAAATCGGGATCCTCCCAATTTCAGCTCAGAGTCTCCTTAAACTTCCAGGCTCTTTCCCTGCCTTCGTGCAAGGATAGGGAAGATTTTGCAACGAGAGAACTCTTCAACATGTAGGAAGAGTGCTCGTTAGCAACTGAAGTATCAAGTATGATCCTCCTCGGAGGAAGACTGGTCTCTCGGACTATTAGATTTCCTATTGTCTACTGGATGTAGCTGACTAAAATTACCTCCCCATGTTGCAGAGGCCATAAGCTCAAAGTGAAAGAATTTCTTCCACCCTTTTCCTTTCTCCTGATAAAACGATTGTGGATGTTCAGACTTTCGGACAATGTAGCGCCAATCAGGCGCCAAAATGCCAAACAGGTGTAAAGACGCCAGAGCAAGACAGTCCAATTAAAACACTGTCATTGTCTGATGAGGAGAAGGAGTAGGCCTCCAATCTGGCGCAGATGCGCTAGAGGCGAATGAATCAGGCAAATAAAGTGTCCGAGGTGGACATCGCCAGTTTTTCATCGAGACTCTTAACAAGCTCGAATCTCCAGCAAGTGGGGAGAAGTCAGCCAGAACGCGAGGAGCCAGCCAGCGCAGAGGCGCCAGGCAAGCGAGCACCAGCCAGGCGCGAGACGCCAGGCTGAGCCGCAGGCAGCCAGGCTGGCGCGAGACGCCAGCCAGGCGCTAGCGCCAGCCAGGCGCTAGGCGCCAGCCAGGCGCTAGGCGCCAGCCAGGCGCTAGGCGCCAGGCAGGCGCGAGCTCCAGCCAGGCGCGAGGGCGCCAGCCAGCGAGGCGCCAGCAGGCGCGAGGGCGCCACAGTCGGAGCCGAGGCTCCGCCAGGCGCGAGGCGCCAGCCAGGCGCGACGCGGCCTAGTCAGGCGAGGCGCCAGCCAGCGCTAGGCGCCAGCCAGGCGCGAGGCCAGCCAGGCGCGGGCGCCAGCCAGGGGCGAGGCGCCAGCAGGCGCGAGCCCAGGCAGCGAGGCTCAGTCCGAGGCGCCAGCCAGGCGAGCGCCAGGCAGGCGCAGGCTCCAGTCAGGCGCGAGGCCATGGCGCTAGGCGCCAGCCAGGCGCGAGGCGCCAGCCAGGCGCGAGGCGCCAGCAGGCGCAGGCGCCAGTCAGGCGCAGGCTCCAGTCAGGAGCGAGGCTCCAGTCAGGCGCCAGGCAGGCGCGAGGCGCCAGGCAGACGCGAGGCGCCAGAGAGGCGCGAGGCGCCCAGGGCCAGGGGGAGGCGACCAGACAGGCGCGAGGCGCAAGCCAGGCTCTGGGCTTCATCTAGAAGAGATCTGTCGCAAAGAAAGCCCTGGTCTTCTTTGGAAGAGTGGAATCTCTAAAGCACTTCTTGAGTAACTTGACGTTTCCTTCAAACAGCTAAGAATTAAAAGCGCTTGAAGTGCGAGCTTTTAACAATTCTTGTTCTTTCCATAACAATATGTCGTGAGAGTCATATTAGCTGTATAACGGGAGATGCAACTCTGTGTTGACTTCTCTTTGCACGAAGGAGATCAAGTGGGCCGATGAGAGATCCTTCTCTCTTTGTTATACGTGTCCACGGATGTGTTGCTGGGGATAGGGGAGCCGACACTGATCCTTAACTAGTGAATTAAAATTTTTTATTTTTTATTTTTTATTTTAGCATAAGTGTATTATTTTCTGGGGTTATTTGAAATGAGTTTGGGGATAGCTTCTTTTTCAAATTAAGCACAAACCCTCGTGTTAGGATCAGGTGATCGGGATCGGTGTTGTTGCTCCTTAAATTATGCTAATAGGCATTGGTGTATTGTCATGTAAAGTGGATAAGACCCATTGACAAATGACCACTAGATTCTGTCAAGTAAGTGGATAAGACCCCATTGACAGATCTACAAGAACTCTTAGCCATAGGTCACATCCTCGCTGAGGCTCTTGAGACGAAGCAGACTACTAGCAATAGCTAGGAAGTCGACCCTTCGTCTAAACACATAGGAACCAAGGTTTTATTTATTTATTACCTACAACGTATGTTGTTTACCTGTCTATTCAGTAATAGCTGTCTTTTACCCTCCACCAATGGTGTGAATCAGCTATGTATATATCTGACAGGTAAGTTGAATGTATAAAAATGATATTGTTATGATACAATAAAGTTTTATACATACTTACCTGCAGATATATACAATTAAATGGCCCACCCAGCCTCCCCTCAGGAGACAGCTGGAAGAAAAATTATGAATTAGAAAAACCGGGTATGGTTCCTATTCCCGCCACCCAGCGGCGGTGGGGTAGATCACCTGACCTACCTGCCGCGTGTGTGCCGCGAAATTCGAATTTCTATCGGGACGACGTAGTAATAGCTATGTATATATCTGCCAGGTAAGTATGTATAAAACTTTATTGTATCATAACAATATCATTTTTTCAGTAGAGTTACAGCACGGACGTAAGGAAAGACTTTTTTCATAAATTCACCATAAATGGAAATATTGTGCTAGAGACTTCCAATTTGTTGCAATATGAAGGTAAATGATGAATATTACTAGAATGTAATAGTTTTAGCTTACAATTGCGTTTTTCGACCATTTCGGTCGAGTCAAAGTTGACCGAAGGTTGAAATTTTGGCACTTTTCGTGATTTATATGAAAATATTTCAAAACTGATGAAGGCTACAACCATGGGTTGTTTTTTGTTGTATTCTACATGAAATTGCACACATTTTCATGTATAAAACTTTATGTAACAGCTAATATAAAACGGTGCAAACATTACGACAATCCGACAAAAGAATTTCTGATTTTTTCGGTAGAGTTACCGCGCGGACGTAAGGAAAAAGTTTTTCAAAAATTCACCTATAACTCGAAATATTGTCCTGGAGACTTCCAATTTGTTGCCAAATGAAGGTAAGTGATTGATATTACTAGAATGTAAGAATTCTAGCTTACAATTGCGTTTTTCAACCATTTCGATCGAGTCAAAAGTTTACTGAAGGTTGAAATTTTGGCACTTATTGTGATTTATGTGAAAATATTTCAAAACTGATAAAGGCTACAACCATGGGTTGTTTTTTGTTGTATTCTACATGAAATTGCGCACATCTTCATGTATAAAGCTTTATGTAATGGCTAATATAAAACTGTGCAAACATTATGACAATCCGATGAAAGAATTTCTGATTTTTTCGGCAGAGTTACCGCGCGGACGTAAGGAACAAGTTTGTTTAAAAAATTCACAATTAATCGAAATGTGCTAGAGACTTCCAATTTTTTGCAAAATGAAGGTAATTGATTGAATATTACTAGAATGTAAGAGTTTTAGCATACAATTGCGTTTTTTTACCATTTCGATCGAGTCAAAGTTGACAGAAGGTTGAAATTTTGGCACTTATCATGATTTATATGAAAATATTTCAAAACTAATAAAAGCTGCAACCATGGGTTGTTTTTTGTTGTATTGTATATGAAATTGCGCACATTTTTATATAGTATAAAGTTTTATCTAATGGCTAATATAAAACAGCTCAAACATTACGACAATCCGACGAAAGAATTTCTGATTTTTCGGCAGTTACCGCGCGGACGTAAGGAAAAAGTTTTTTTTTTTTTTTTTTTTTTTTTTTCAAAAATTCACCATAAATCGAAATATTGCGCTAGAGACTTCCAATTTGTTGCAAAATGAAGGTAAAACTCAAGAAAACCCCACTAAAAAATGTTTATTCCTGGTTTTATTAATAGTTGTCTTACAAAAAGTGTTTTTTTATGATGAAATTGATAAAAAGGCAAGAATTTGTGGATATTTCTCATAGAAAAATACCATGAACAGGCGAATCTCCCATGAATAATGGGAAATGTTCCAGAGAGAAATCCGTGAATGTGTGAGTCCGTGAATCCGGAGAACGCGAATACAGGGGCCCCACTGTAATCAGGATTGGAAAGCATTAATTACTAATTTGTACAGCTCAGAAAAATTATCCAGAATACACAATTGGGGTTCAATTAATAAACAAAAAATACAAAGAATTATAGACAATGTGTCTTATTCTTAATTCATAGTACATACAGCTAAATATGCACAGCCTAAATTTGGCCAGTGTGAATGTAAATCAACTTTAAAAGGGCTAACTTGTTCACTAGGTACTCATTAGCTAGGTAGCTTTAATCACTAAATCTAAATGATCTGCACCCAAAATGGTAACGGCATTATTTACTAATAGATGCAAAGGTTGGTAATTTTGAGGCTATATTGACCAGAAAATAGAGGCGGGTAACAGATAACCAACTAACAAAGTGCAAAAATGATTTGAACATTTATGAGAGGTGAAAACAGCAATAACAAATGCTGCAAAGAATAAAACGTTGAGTGGAAAAGAGCAATGAAAAACCATAAGGAATGAAAGATGGAGTTGGGAATAACAATGATTACTATGTGATATTGCAGGGAAGAAAATAGCTTGGGTGATTCTATTTAGCAGGTAAAAGCTCAGCAGACATAAAAAAAAAAAAAAAAAAAAAGAGATAAGTGACTGAGGGTACCTGAGATTCCTTGTTGTAAATATCATGTCACCATCAGTCTTCTCTTTGTTAAACAAGATTACAGTGTTCTTTTAAATTTGGGTATATATGAGTGATTTGGTGCTAGTGGAATAAGCTCAGCTTAGCCTCTGCAAACAGCATAGAGTGAACCTAAACAAATATGTACAAAAAGCTTAAAGTTAGCCAACACAAAGAGCAGTTAACTTTGAGTCAATACTCATTAAACTCAAAACATACTTTACCATCATCAGAAATCATAAAAATACGATATTATAAGAAAACAAAACTGGATTTATCAGCTAACGCTGCAAAAAGAGTTAGTCTTAGAAAGTATTAAGAAATGACAAATTTTTAATCAGTTTGTATTTTTCATAGCAAACAAACCCACCTAATGTGTTAACAACAGGATAATCTTCTAGTGCCAGCTGGAAATTGGTTAAAACAATAAAAGATTGTCAAGCAAGGCATCTGTGGCATATGGCAACTCATGTGTATATGAGTTGGATGTTGGTCACTGACCAGACTTGGAATCTCGTGACGCACCAGTCTTTCTTCCAACCCAGGATATGAGAGGGGCGGCTAGAGGTGGGCACTTAACATTAAGACCTCAGGTTTGTTAGGTATGAAAAATACAATTTATTTAAAATTTTGTCATTTGTTCATGAACGGAACAAACCCTCGGTCTTAACAAAGGATAGACTTATCCTTGGAGGGAGGAAGAAGTACCCTGAACTGGCTGGGGATTCAGCCTACCTGACCACCCTTCCTAGAAGATCGAGTTATAGGGAAGGGAGTCTGAGCATGTGAGAGAATAGAGAAATGAGTATCTAAAAACTCAACCTTCTGGGATTAAACACAATGAGACAAGTCCAGATTCATTGCATTCATGGAAGGTAAAAAAGAACGTTGTCTGTTCAAGGAACAAACCACATAGGCCACAGGGATTTGTTATCACTTCTCCCTCCCCTTGTTAGAGAGAGGAGTAAGTGCTACTGAGAAGCAGATTTTTTTATTGTATAGGAACAAACCAAATAACTGCACCCACTATTACTGCCACACTCCTGTATCAGACCAGTTCCAACTTATGATGTCTTATTCTTCAACCCGCCTGTAGGAAGAAGAAAGAAAAAAAAATAGAGAAAGGAGATCAGCCATCTCCCTCATTTTGTCTCCCACACAGTCATCTTAGGTAAGATACAAACTGTCCCACTGGGGCACTGGATGAGTTACATAACTTGGGCAGCCACCACCGTACCCAAGGAAAAAAGTGTCCAAGGACCTGTGGGCAATGTCCTTCAGGAAAAGGAAGTGAACTTGGTCTGCTGAAGCCAGGAACCAGGATTCAAAACCCTATGAACAGATCAAATGCCAGAGAGGAACTCATTCTTCTGATTGGCCTGCCACCTCGTTGGCCACGAAGATTCGATTACCCAGGCAATTTCCTTTGAGGTGTGAGAGATGTGTATTTCGGGTGATAGAAGTTCATTCTTGACGTGGTTCATTGGTCACGTAAAGCCGTTGGTCCCGTTGCTGAATAACCACTGGTTCCATGCAATGTAAAAACACCATAAACAAACAAACAATCATTCCTCTGATGTCATATGCTCCAGCCTGCACAGACTGTGACAGAACTATTCGATGAGGAGTATGCCTGTTTAATCACTTCATGTAGCCAGAATGAAAAGGAGATCTTGGAAACTTCCATTCTAAACCAGCCGGTGCTAACACAAAGTCTATGACACCAGGTATTAGGTGGAGAATCCTTTAACAGCGCAGAGCTCTGACAGGAAAAAGCAAAAACTCCTACAGGTCACTGTCCACCAATTCATTCAGAAGAATGAAAATGAGACATCTACCATCATGAACTGAGGGATTTTGAGTCTTACCTACGAATTCTGGGACAAATTTGATGGCCATAGATCTCTAACCCCTGGTGTTTTTACTGTCATAACTAGGGCCATGAAGCTCATCTGCTCTCTTCGAGGAGCCCACGGCAGCAGGAAACTGTCTTTAGGGAGGCAGATTCGACTGACAACTGACATAGTGGTTTTGAACTGGAGCTCAAGTGAGACTACTCATGACCAGAGTAAGATCCCACATCGCATGTTTGAGCTCTCTTGTTGAACAGGACTGTTCAAAACTCCTGAACAACATCAAGATTTCCCAGGATGAAGAGATATCCAAGCCTTTCAGGCATAGGCTTAACCTGAAGGTAGCCCTGTAGTCCCTGAAAGCTGAGATGGAAAGAGGTTTTTGTTTCTGTGAAAGAAGGAAAATCTATTATCAGCTCACTGAAATTCAGAGTGGAGAGACTCACTGTAGACGACCCCAGCCATAGTAGGTGGCCTACTTGCTCTGGTAAACTGCTGACAAAGACCTCCTGAGATAACTGAACATCTGGCCTGCTGCTTTGCGAGAAAAGCTTCTTGCTCTCAGGAGATATTCAACAGTCTCCAGCCGTGAAGTGAGAGATCTTAACGACCAGTGGAACCTTTCCACTTGAGGCTAGTAAAAGAGGTTCCATGGAGGAATTCTCTCGGAACTGCTGACAGAAGGTACAGAAGTTTTAGAAACCACTCTGCCTGTGGACACAGAGGCACCACCAAGGACTACCTGAAATTCCTGGGACTCACTACTCTGTCTAGGACCTAACAGATCTGGCAGAACTGAGGAAAGGCTTACACCTGGAGATTGGGCCAAGGATGCGGAAGAATGTCCTCTGTCTGAGGAAGGGGATCCTAGACCACCAAGAAGTCGACCTCCAGCTCCCTGTTGAAGCGAGGGGCAAAGAGATCTAACATGGGTCTTCCCCAAGGATAAAATGGTGAGACCACTACGTCCTGATGCAGAGACCACTCCATACATAGGAATTTACTCCAACAGCTAGATTGTCGGCCACCATATTCCTCCTGCCTGGAATATATCTTACCATTAGCTCCACAGAGGTGTTGACCGCACACTGGTGTGTTTCGACTGTTAAATGAGTGGCGCTGGTGGCAGAAAGGAGACTTCTTTTCCAATGAACAATTCTGGTGCAATGAATAGAAGACCTCTAGCTTCTGTCACCAAGAAGAGGTCTAACAAGGTCTTTCTAGTAGACAGAAAGACAAAAAGGATACCCCATGGGGATGTCCTAAAACAAAATACTCATCACAGATATGTTCATAATCTCCTACTGTAAACTTTGCATGACAAAAGTAATTGCACTGTAGTCCTGGGAGAAGTCCTTGAGCTGCCCAGGAAACGAGCATCTTCAACATTAGAGACTTCCTATGAGGAGATCCCTTATGATGTCATATAATCAGTATGCTACTCATCAGAGGAGTTGCCCTATAATGATAGGACACCAAACATGCTCTCCCTAAAAGAAACTGACATCTCAAGAGATTGACATCATCAATATAATACCAGCCTTATGTTACGATTCAGAAATCTAGAAAATGATCTCCCAATAAAAGATTAAAGGGGAGGTAAGTTGCAAAGGACGTGTTAAGATGAAATTAAAGATAAAACAGTGAAAGAAATAATTAAATTGAGGATTTTTTAGGGAATACTGCGATAAAAAGCAATATGGGAGATAGGTGGTTAATGGATGGTGGTGTATGCATCTTTCTAATAGGTTTTGGTGAACCAAATGTAACTTTTTTTTAAAAATAAACTTACCTCTTATAATTAGTCCCTGTCATCTTTCATGCTTACAGAATTACTCTAGATGCTTCAGTCCCTCAAAAAAAATATAGACCTCTTACATATGTTTTGGCTTTACCCTCCCAAATTCTGATTCCCTTACTGTTAGGGTGAGGGCTTAAGAACCACAAACCATCGCAGCATAGTTAAATGGGATATTTTGGTTGAACCTTTAAATCCTTTTCATCATCATCGTTTGTAACACTGCACAACACAAAGGGCATAATTATGTGTTCAATTCTGCCACTCATGTCTTCTATGCTTTCACTTCCACAGATCTCCACTGATCCGTAGTCACTTCTTTCATAGTCCTTATCCAAGTATGTACTAGGTCTGGGTCTTCCAGCTCCTCTGGTGCCCACAGAAGCCTAGTTGACACTTATCAGACACTAGTCTTTCTTAGGTGGTGTGTAGTTCTTGTAATTTTTATATCATTAATATGAAACTTATCAAACTTCTGTAATTTCTCTTATGGTATCTTTTCAAACCCTATGCACTGGCATCTGACTTCTGATTGCTTTCTAAAAGCTTTGTTGTCATATTCTAGATATTTTATGTCATATTTTTATTTTTATGGAGTTAATCTCAAATCAGCAAAACCTTGTAGATACATTTTCACGGTTAAACTCTGATTCATGTATGTACATACAGCAGTACAGATTCTGCCAGACTAATGTATAATCTTACTTCCAAATGCATTTCAGTCTTATTGATTTTCAGACCTTATTCAACCTTTCCATTGTTTTATTTACATTTTTCGTCTATAAATAATTGCATCTCAAGAAAACCTGTATGTATTGTGTGCCATTTTTGGAAGTATTTGAAATTTCCTTTCTTTAGTGATATTTCATCCCTTCATACAACTATCCTCAACTTTTTCTGATTTTTTTTTAGACTCATCTTGAGTCATATCTTTATAAATGATTTACTACTGTGTTGTATTAAGCAAGCCTTGCAAATCTAGCGGGGGTTATGCTGATTGGGACAACATTTGCATATTCTAAGACTTTCTAGTTTCCATCATTTCTCCTATCTAAATTGCCTCTTCTATTTCCAACTGCATTTATTCATAATCCCATTTGAGGGGCAAACAGCACAGCAAAGTAACATATCCCCTTGATTAACCGTTATTTACTGCACACTCACTTGACAAAACAATATCACCATTAACTCTGCATCTTCTATGTTTATGGATAGTTTCATTTAGTTTCACACTAGATATGGTCAGGAGGTAATGCTAGACATGGGCTGTGAACAAAGTTTTAGAAACGCAATGGGTATTGTTACATTAAGGGTCATGATGTACTTTGGGTGAGGTTCTAGCAAGTGTAAAAGGAAATCTCATACTGCCACTAATTGAAAATGAACAGATTTGGGGTTCAGATATAGGTGAACTTACTCACATCCATACACAGCCTTGTACTTGATTTATTGCCATTTCTATAGCAAGAAACTGTCTGACATGTGAGTGATTGTGTGCCCATTATGATTAAAGATGATAACCTGTTTGAGGAAAAATCATGTTGCTGATGCCTGGAAAAAGCAGATAGGCCAACATTCCAAAGTAAGTTAGATGATGGCTCAGATGGGTTACAAAGTATTGATGATTCCATTGACTTGTGCAACTTAGCACACAACTGGAATGCACTTCATTCCAAAATCCAAAGGTTCATTCCATTGATGAATAGTTCCTTCTTGATCACTGGAACATCAAGTATTATGTGGAGCCACAAGGACTCCATTGACCAAGTGCCATAGAAATGCAATGAATAAAATATAATGTGCAAGAGATGCAGAGCCCAGTTATGATGCATAATAAAAGCAGCTTGATGCTAATCTTGGTCATCGTTATTTTCACTGAATAAAAGAATTACCCCTTCTACTGTTTGGTAGTAAGCAATAAGTGATTAACACTTTGATTGAGCATTTTAAAAGTCACAAAAACTCAGAGGACCTTCCAGGTACCAGTTATTGACATGTAGAACAGAGCAAGCCACTTGAAATTGCATCAGAGGGAGGAATCCACATTCTCCCCTTCACAAGTAGAATTTTATTCTGTCCAGTCAACAGGCAATACTAAAGCCCCTGGCCCAGATTTCCCAATTGTAGAGAAAAAATTGCATAAGAATACTGAATTATGAATAATAAACATTTTCATTCATATAAGCAGTACAGCAATTACCAGCTCCTTAAGGAACTTGCCCTAATTTTGCATTTGTAAAATCAGGGAAGGACAAATTTTTAACATCATTTTGCTTTGACATCTTGTCTGTGTGAGATCATGGTCTGAGTAAGCTCAGAATCAGTGCAAGACATATGAATGTTGGAAAAGAAGTATTCTGACAGGGAGCACAATGTGTTTTTTAAAAAATGTGCTGATTTGTCTGGAGTCATCTATATGCAAGTCTGTTGCATCTCAGCAGTATTGTGTGATAGTGTTCTTTGACCTGGGAAAGGAGGTGAGTTGAGATTATAATTCAGTAATTGTAGCACATCCATTTTTCCATATACAGGCAGTCCCCAATTATCAGCAGGGATTCCATTCTTGGCAGGGTGCAGATAAGCGAAAACCTCCATTAACCGAAACTTGGTGATTTACGGCGCTATCGTGTTCATATGGCACCCCTGTTAGGTATGTTATGGCCCCATAACTCTATTATCGGTACCTTATGGTGCCAATAACTGTTATGGTACCATAAATTGCTGATTTTATGGCGCTAGACAAACATCATAAAACCGGATCGCCATTACTCGAGTCAACCGATGACCGGGGACTGCCTATATACCGTATATACTCGCATAACACGCGATCTCACATATCATACGACCCCCAAATTTTCACCCTCAAAAAATTATTTTATCACGTATCTCACGTATCATATGAGTTAAATTTACGAGACCAAAATTTAACAATAGGCTAACCTCTTTTCCTCCTCTTTATCTATTCCATTTTTTAGTTAGGCTAACCCCTTTTCCTCCATCTCTTAATCTATCCCATCATCTAGTTAAGTTTAAAAAAGTAAAAGAGAATGTAAAAAGTATTGCTAGTAATGATATACTTGTTTGGAAAATGCATACAGCCAGAAACAGCTGATTTGCTATGAACAACTAATCCGATAAAAACAGCCTTTTTGCTTGCATTTCAACCATCGTACAACTGTAAAAATGACCATAGTTGTGTTACAAATGATGTTAATAAGAATAGGACTGATATATTTTTACATTACAGGTAGTAGTCGACTTACTACCGCATTTGGTTACGAACAACCAGTCATAAATCGATTTGGACGTAAGTCGGCCCATGTTAATTTACCGTAAGAATATTATACTAGCGTAGCCTACGCTAGGGTATTCAATACCATCTTTACATATAGGGTAGCCTAGCCTACACTACACAGCATACTTTATACATATATGGCATACTAATTATTAATTTCAGCTAATTCTCTAGGTTCAATGCACATTTTGTTTGTTAACGTAAATTTCGCTTTCGTTGTACTATAAGTTACTGTATCGTGTTGTGTGTGAACTTAATTACTTACATTATTTGCCATGGGTCCTAAGAATGTTGCTGAAGTCACGGAAAGAAGAGGATGCTTTCTTTGGAGACGAAGATGGAGATAATCAAGAATTGTTAATGTTTTCTGCCATTTGTTAATGTGTTTCGTAAAGTTTAGCGATACTGTTTTCTGCCATTTTTTAATGTGTTTCGTAAAGTTAAGTATTCATGTTTTCTGCCATTTGTCCTCCTCCTCTGTCGCCACTTTTGGACATCACCTCACTTGAAAGGTGAGGTTCCACATTTTACTACATATGTACGTACAATATTTCTTGTACCCTATACACTAATACATTTTATTTACAGGTACAGTCATGGTTAGGTTAGGTATTGAATGGTCCAAATTGTTTTATATCATTGTTTATTGGTCAATTTAGCTTTATTATAAAATTTACTGTGGTGTTTTTGGAGGGCTTGGAATGAATTAGGCAATTTACATGTAAAACATAGTTCTAAATACGAAAAAATCAGGTTACGCAGGCCACTTCGGAAAGGATTAATTTCGTAACTTGAGGCACTATGTACTGTATACTACATATATGATATGATTTAGTAATTTATTAATAAAAGTCAATTTTGGAGTTTTAATGCATTCTAACTATGACATATCAGTAAGAAAATAAAAATGGACATGAAACAGGAATCAGATTCGGACCAACAACAGCATAGTACCTAATTGAGCGATGTCAGGCTACTGATGGCTACATATATTTACGAAATAAATACACAATGAATATGCATCTTTTCTGATTCTTTTAAAGTTATACATTACAGTATCCAGTAATACTGTATGTACATTCTCATTGTATCGTACAATACTAATAAAGTGGTCAGTGTTTTGGTTTGGAAATCAGCTGATGGCAAATACGAGTTTATTTCTCTGTACTTAACTCAATTCGGAGTGAATTGCCTTTCTTCTAGTTAGCGTAAAATATCTAGATATCCTACTTATATGAGACAAGGTAATTTGTCATTATACGACATGTTTTTAAGTCGAAGTATGAATTCAATACGTCTCGTGAACTAAAGTAATTTTTTCGTTAACAGATTGCGTTGTGGGCATGTATATATTGTGTAAAAATATTATGTGATTCCGTTTGCTATTTTCACTTCATTTCATCGTAGTACGAACTTTACGGTTATGTTACTTATCTTTTATCGGCGTGAAAACAACAGTCAAATGTGTTCTTTCAAGACCTGAAGTTCTGATTAAAATAATTTTCTCTCAATTTTATCTACGGTTGTGTTTGATGGCATAAGTTTACTGGAGTTGCAGCCTTACTCACTATGGATTAAAGATCGGCAAGGGCATATACTGCTAAATTTAATCTGTACGGGGGGACCACTGTAGTTAAGCTATTCTCATCTATTTTTATCATAATGTAGACTACATCTAGATGCAGGCAATTAGAGTAAGTCATGGGTTAAAGAAATCCTGGTGTGGAAGATACTAGTTTGACTGTACAGTGGTCCCCCCCTATACAAGGGGGATATGTACCAGACCCCCCCATGAATAGTTTGAACCTGTGAATAGTTGGAACCTCTATAAAAATGCTTTAAACCTCCTATTTTGTTAGATAAAACTCAAGAAAAATGCACTACAGATTTTTATACCTGGTTTTTTTAATAGTTTTATCACAAAAAGTGCATTTTATGATGAAATTGATAAAAAAAACCCAGAAATTTGTAGATATTTCTCATAGAAAAATACCACAAATAGGCAATTTTTCCACAAATAATTCAGGGAAATGTTCCAGAAAGAAATCGCAAATGTGTGAGTCCGCTAATACGGGGAGTCCATTGTATGTGTAGTTTGAATTGGGTCTGACATGTTGAAAATAAAATTCTTAAGAGCCCCCTAATTGTAGGTAAATTGACTTGTGGTTGTAAGATATACTCTCAAGCTATTCTTTGCCATTTAAAATTTTTTTAAGATAATGTGATCATGCTATCATTAGAATAGCCAATTCAGCTTTCAAGTTCTCACCAATTCTGTCTTTTAACTGATGCAGGAAAGTAACATCTGGATCTGTATTGTCAAATGAATCTTCATATATATCAGATACGTGTATGTGTAGGTTACAGGAGCTTCCAAGTTCCCTTACATATATTAATGCAAATAGGGTGAGCTACTGCATATCCTGTGAAGATAATACTAAATCCCCCACAGTCACATGGATTTAGACTGAAACAGTTGTGGAATAGCATGTATCTCGACAGACCTGGTGTGCTGCCCTGTAGGACACTAGTAACCCAACATTTGAGATTCCCAGATACTCCTTTTGCAGTACTTTGCCTTTAGTATTAAGAGGAATAGGGTTAAAAAAAAAAGGTTGCTCTGTTTTTATGAAAAATACCCACTAACATCATGTTACATGTTTTTTTATTTAATTTTTTTCCGATGCTGATGTTGGATGTAGAATTCATGGTAACCTTTACAACTGAATGGGTTTGCTTTCTCTTCTATCTTATATCTTTATTGTAGATTTGTATCACATTCTGATGATGATTGAAAAGAATTCACTGATGGAGAAGGGTAATTTCACCATTTCTAGTGATGCAAGAATTTTTAGCAGGCTTAGAAGCTTGTAGCTCAATCAGCCCATTAGATTTCAAAATTTAGAGCACTTTTATCTTATAAAATGCAGAGTTATAAGGCAGTGTTGCTAGGTTCCAGCTTGTAGTTGTTCCTGGAAATGAGGAGACAGAGAAATTTATGAATGAACTAATTGCTTCCAAGGAGACAGGCATTGAAACATAATGACTTCACTCTCGATATCAAAAGTTTTTATTGGTGATATTTAGCAGCAAGATTGGAATTCCTTAGATAAAAGCATAATATGAAAGAGATAGCAAGTACTTTATCTTCTTGGAAGTATAACACCATGCCCGGAAGGGGGGGACCTGCTTTCTGCAGACCCCATATTCAGCATGCTCAGTTAGCACATGAATTTTCGTTGACTAGAATGAGTTCTTGGTTCCCATGACTTAGACACTTATTAACTGGAAGCCCCAGCCATGGGGATCTCAGGGATTGATTCCTCTGCAAGATTCCTCTTAAGATTCTTAAGGAGGATGTTACATATGATGCCAGTGGCATTTCAATTTTATGTATACATAGTAAACATTTTTAAGGATTTGTCTTGACCATTTTTAAAGAAAAAAAATTTTAATTTTGCCAAAATATAATTTATTATTTTTAAATTGTTTACTTTATCAAAGTCTTTGTAATCAGTATTATAGACATAAGCATCAATGACTTTTGAAAGTGTGATGCCAGGTAATATCTTTTCATTTGAACGTTCTTCACAATCCGCAAGTCTCACAAATACCTTTTGCTTTTGTCTTTTGTTTGTTATATCCCAAGTCTGCAGTGGTATCCAGCATTGATATACATTCCTAATGTTAATTCAGTCCTAGTTGACCCTATTCATTTCCTGAAATGTGTTTTCTGAAACTGTAAATCTATTTTGACTTACAGTTGCAAAAGCCTCTAGATGTTGTTTTAAGAAGCTTTTTTGTATGAAACCTAGGTATTTGGTCAACTTCTTTGTTATATGCTTTTAATTTCAGTTCAGTATAGGACCACCTTGATGTTACCTTGATGTTGTGATGAGGCTCGTGAACACTTGGAATTCATTTCAAAGTTAGAGTCAAAAAGTCCTACATTAAATGTTTATGTCAGAATTGTATTGTAGCTTTTTCGACTGTCAAAATATTTTCTGTTGTAGTTGGAATTGGAGTTGATATTTGGAGCCAATAGTGGAGGTTGTGGTGGAACTGCTAAGCATTCAGGAATGTTTGGGCCTGTTGGTAGGTAGCAGTATGATTTCATGTTGATAGCTCAAAGGCAGAACTATCCTCTACAGTTGGCCGATGGATTTCAAGGGTGGGCTAGTTCTGGGGACATGACTAACAGTTTGCTGATTTGGATCGAAAGTAGTAGGGGTAAAAGGAACTATTATTACTACCAAGGGGTAGTAACAATGGTTCCTTATATCCCTAGTAACTCAACCATTCAGTACCTGGGTCAAAGAGGAAATATTGTTAAAGTAAAATTAATGTGGCATTTATAAACAGTTTTCAATATATGTTAGATCTCCATAGTAGACTAAAGTGTTTATAGTGCTGACAGTTTTGAAGTTCACAAAAAATTGGTTCACATGTTGTGAAGAAGAGCTAAAAAATTTTCAGTTGGGCAAGAAAACTACTGATTAAAGTAAGAATGCTCTTTGAAAGTGAGAAGTTAAAAAATTTAAGAATGTAAATTGTAACTTCAAAATGAAAATTTAATATTCTGCCAAACTTCCGTAAAATATTCAAAGGAAAAGTTACTCAAGAAGTTCAGACCAAAATAATATTGAAATTGAAAGGGTAATAGAGAGAGGCACTTGTACTAATATACTTGGGTCACCTGATTGCATCTTTGTCTGGATGTCATGTATGATGCTTGAATAGGCTGGGATGAAGTAACGGGTTTGTATTAAAAAATAACTTAGGAATTTTTATTTTTATGTTCAGTATCATTTTTTGTTACAGTACTATAACTTAATCTGTATCACTCTTGATGAACTTCAACTTCAAGTAACAAAGATTCAAGGTCCTTGAGGTAGTTATACAAGAGATGCAACTGAGGTTTAAAGGTATTAAGGCTGTAAATGAAAATTTTACATGTTTGTTGCAGTCTATAAGATGACAACCACATGTGTTCATATATTCTGTGATGGTATTTTTAAGTATTTCATAAACGTGGGTTCCAACTTCTTCCCTGAGTTGCCGTCTTGTTTCTGTTACACTGAGTAGTACCAGGTTTTATTATGCACTGAATAATGTTGATGGATTCTGGCCTTTGCCCTCAAGACCCAAATTTCATAATCGACCAGGTTTTTATCAACATTATACAAAGCATCTTTTTGTACATGAACTTTCCTGTCAGATATATACTTAGCTATACGTCTCTGACGTCACGACAGAATTCAAAACTCGCGGCACACGCGACAGGTAGGTCAGGTGATCTACCTTACCCGCCGCTGGGTGGCGGCTGTAAGAACCAATCTCCCTTTCCAGCCAGAATTTTTCTGTCGCCGTGACGACTACACCTGTGGTTGTTATACCTCCTGACAGCATTTATTCATTTCTCGTTGCCGTGGATTTATTTGGACTGACTTTCGGTGAAGTACCTGATCTTGTTGGCTTGGCATACGCATTTGTGGATTGTTTTTTGGATATTGATTTGGATTTTTCTTTGATTTCGAGATGTCTGAGTTAGAGGTTAAGAAATCTTCTATGTTTAGGGTGTGCTCTATGGATGAATGCAAGGTGAGACTACCGAAAGCTACGGTAGATCCTCACACAGTTTGCTTTAAATGTAGAGGGAAAGAATGTTCTTTTTTGCTAACCCGCCGTAATGAGTGTGAGAAGTTGGATGAGGGTGAATGGAAGGCTCTTTCTTCCTACTTGAGGAAGTTAGAGAAAGACAGGGTGAGAAAGGCTTCGTCTAGGAGTTCTAGTAAGTCTCGTATTAGCGAGGTAGAAGAAAATCCTGTTGTAGCATTAGAACCTTCTCCAGTTGCAGCTCCTGCTCCCTGCATCGAACCTAAGGATACGACTACGGAAGTGGCAACCATGAGAGCCACGATCCTTAGCATGGAAAAGAAGATTCGTTCGTTGCAAGGTAAGAGTAGTGAAGGTGAATTGTGCCAGTGACCCCAGTGCAGTGGAGGGTGCGTCTGATCGGCTCCTTAATGCTTCCAGGCCTAGACCGCTTCCAGACTCCCAGTCCCTAGTGGAGGAGGAAAGTCAACAGCCGCAGGAAGGTTAGGGAGAACTCCCACCGATCAGGCGTCCCCTCGGTAGATCCTGATGCTCGTACCCAGGCTGCCCTTGTTCGCGCGAAGAAGGGAGGTATTGCGCCAATGCTTCTCTTCTTCTTCCTCACCTTCGCCTAGAAGAGGATGGAGCGCCTCGGATTCTTCGCGATCCGCTGAAGAGAGCCTGGAAGGCGCCTGGCTCCTTTCCTTCCAGCCCGGAAGTTTTTCCAGAAGAGCCGGAAGTAGAGATCAAGAAACCCAGGGAGCAGGAGTTCTCGCCTCATAGTAGGCTTCGAGCCTCTTCTCCGGTGGAGGATTTTGCAAGATCTCCAGCTCGAATTCTTGCTGGACTGCAAGCGCAGATTTTGGCGCTGGCGGGCTCCTTGGCAGGAGGAACCCGTCGGAAAGACGTCTCTCTCCCTGTCAAGAAGTCTAGGATTCCTTCGCCTGTGTTACCGTCTCAGTCAGAGTCGGTTCTCTCTCCTTTATCAGCGGATGGAAGGAGGCCCGCTCTTTCCCTCGGCAGGGCCGTTGGTAGTCTTCCAGGCGTCAATCGCCCAAGAAGCTTTCTCCTGGTGACTACAATCTCTCCAGTAGGAAGGGATCTAGCGCCTAGTAGGCGTTCGTCTAAAGACAGGCGTACAGCCTCGCTTCTCGCGCATTTCGAAGATCCTTCATTCTCCGGATAAGAGAGCCTACTCTTTGATGGATTCGTCAAGAGACAGGATCTTGCCTTTTTGTTAGGCGCCTTGAGCCTAGTAGGCGCTACTCCCCAAGTAGACGCTCTCCCGCTCCCAAGCGTGGTGCGGAGGATAGGCGCTTTTCTCCTGATAGGCGCGGCTCTCCTTTTAGCCGCTTGGTTCAGGACAGGCGTGTAGAGCCTGAAAGATATGTCTCTTCTGGGAGACTACCTTTGAAGAGACACACAAGTCGGGAGCGAAGTTTGTGTAGCATGGTAGACGCCGGTCTCCTAGTAGGCGTGACCTTCTCCAGGGCTTCGCTCTCCTGTAAGTAGGCTCCAAGAGCCTAGTAGGCGTTCACTCATGGTAGGCGCAGCTCGCCTGGCAGCCGCTCTCCTTTGAACAGGCGCATGGATCCTGAGAAGACGCCTTGAGCATAGTAGTCCTCCCTCGCCTCTCCTAGCAGGCGCTCCCCTTTGGAAGCCCGGAATTCTAGGAGTAGGATTAAGGAGCAAAGAGCACGCACTCATCAGAGTAGGAAGGACTCATTCGAGAGGAGCTCTCCAGAAACTTTGGCTTCCCTGATAGGCGCCAGTCTGCTACTAGACACTCTCTGGACAGGCGCATTTCTTTAGAGAAGGCTAACTGCCCTCGTAAAGAAGCGGAGGGTTCTTCAGTGGATGAAGTTGAACCTTCAGAAGAGGATTTGGTGAAGGACTCGTCAGTTCGTCCTATAAGATCCTTACAGATCTCCTTCTTCAAGAGTTTGGAGACTCCCTTACTCCCGTCGCTCCTCCGTCTCCTCTCTCTTTATTCTCGACTTCGAAGAAGACGAAAGTTTCCTCTTGTGTGAGATGAAGCCAAGCCATCTCAATGAAGAAGGCTTTGAGAGGTTTTGGTGATTGGCTGCTTTCTAAGGAAGAGAAAGGGAAGACTGTGTTTTCTTTCCCTCCTTCCAAGCTTACGGGCAGACTTGGATTTTGGTACGAGTCTGGAGAACCCCTAGGTCTGGGTCTTCCTTCATCGGCGGATGCGGACTTCTCTTCTCTGGTAGATGCAGCACGACGCTCGGCTCTTTTGTCTGCTAAGACTACCTGGGCTATGAACGAGCTTGACCACCTGCTGAAGGGAATGTTTAGAGTCTTGGAAGTCTTCAACTTCCTTGACTGATCTTTGGGGGTCTTGGCTAAGAAGACTCAGAACCTGGATGCTATTTCGCCAGAAGATCTCACAGTGTTCTAACGTGCATTGACAAAGCAGTTTGAGATGGATCGAGCGAAATAGCCTCCCTGTTTGGAGCAGGGATCCTTAAGAAGAGATCAGTTCTTCTGCTCTTTTCTGACTAAGTCTGTTTCGCATGCCCAAAGAGCCTCTCTCCTGTATTCGCAGCTCTCGCCTCTGCTATTTCCGAAGAAGATAATCCAGGACATCTCAGGATCTATCTCTGCGAAGGCGACTCAGGACATGCTCGCGCAGTCGGCACGGAAGCCTAGGACCTCCTTTCCAGACGAAGACGAAGAAGGAGACTCCAGCTAGACAGGAGCCCTTTCGAGGGGGCCCCCCTTGCTAGAAGCCTCTACCTCGAGGAGGTAATAGACCTTTCAAGAGAGGTAGATCCTTCTCACGCTCTGTCAGAGCTAAGAAGTAGGGAAGTAGTCCTCCAAACACCAGTAGGTGCCAGACTTCTAAGATTCTCGGAAGCCTGGCAAAGAGAGGAGCGGACAACTGGTCCCTCTCGATTATAAGGAAAGGATATCTGATTCCTTTTACGGAAAGACCACCGTTGACAACGACTCCGAGGGAGTCGTTGGTGGCCAGGTACAGGGATCCCATCATGAGCCTTGCTTTAACACAAGCAGTGGAACAAATGTTCGAGAAAGAGGCTATAGAGCTAGTGAGCGACCCTTGCTCAGGCGCTTTTACAACCGCCTTTTTCTAGTTCCAAAAGCCTCAGGAGGATGGAGACCGGTTCTGGATGTAAGCGCCCTGAATTTCTTTTGTAGAAAAGAGGAAGTTCGCCATGGAAGACGACATCCTCAGTGTTGGCGGCCCTTCGGCCAGGGGACTGGATGGTGTCCCTAGATCTTCAGGACGCTTACTTCCATGTGCCTATCCATCCTTCTTCAAGGAAATACCTCAGGTTCATGATGGGAGGAAGGATATTCCAGTTCAGGGCTTTGTGCTTCGGCCTTTCAACAGCCCCTCAGGTCTTTACAGGCCTAATGAAAAATGTAGCAAGATGGCTACATTTGGAGGGAGTCAGAGTGTCCCTTTACTTGGACGACTGGCTGATCAGAGCCAAGTCGCAGAAAAGATGTTTGGAGGACCTACAAAAGACCCTTTCCATGGCAAGTTCTCTGGGACTTTTGGTGAACTTTCAAAAGTCTCAGTTGATCCCCAGTCAAGATCGTATCTGTTCTGTGGGGAATTCGTATGGCTTCTCTGGATTTTCGGGCTTTTCCGTCTCCAGAACGGATAGCCCGAGGGTCAGAGAAAGTCAAAAAGCCTTCCTAGAGAAAGAAGTATGCACAGCGAGGGAGTGGATGAGTTTGTTGGGGACATCTCTCGTTGGAGCAATTCCTTTCTCTAGGAAGGTTGCACCTCAGACCTACTCCAGTTCTTTCTACATCGAAAACTGGAGGTGTCGTTCGCAAAACCTAGAGTTCTCCTTCGAGATCTCAAGGGAAATCAAGAAGGACCTCTCTTGGTGGGCCAACCCTCTCAGGTTTGCAGAAGGGATGTCCCTTCACATTCCGAACCCCAACCAAGTGTTGTATTCCGACGCCTCGGAAACAGGTTGGGGAGCGACGCTCGGCTTCAAGAGAAGTGTCAGGCACCTGGAACAAGGAACAGGTGACCTGGCACATCAACAAGAAGGAGCTGAGGCGGTTTGGCTAGCTTTGAAAGCTTTCGAGCCCCACGTCCTAGCTTCAACAGTACAGATCAACTCGGACAACACCACGGCCCTGGCTACATCAGGAAGCAGGGGGGGACTCACTCTTTCTCCTGTACGAGACAGCAAAAAGAACTTCTGCTTTGGGCAGAACAAAGGAAGATTTATCTCCTTACCAGGTTCGTACAGGGAGAAAAGAACGTCAGAGCAGACCTCCTAAGCAGGAAAGATCAAGTCCTGCCTGCAGAGTGGACTCTTCACGAAGATGTTTGCCAGGACCTGTGGAAGCTTTGGGGCAAGCCTCATATAGACCTCTTCGCCACAGCCAAGAATGCGAGGATAGCCAAACTACTGCTCTCCGATATTGGACACCCGAGGGCAGTGTCGATAGACGCGTTTCTACTAGATTGGAAGGGTCTAGACATGTATTGCTTTTCCTCCATTCAAGATACTGGGAGAGACTCTAAAGAAATTTGCAGAATCGGAGGCAGCAAGGATGACGCTGGTAGCCCCGTTCTGGCCCGCACAAGTATGGTTCACAGAGGTACTGGAATGGTTAGTAGATCTTCCGAGAACATTACCACAGAGGATCGATCTGCTCAGACAACCCCACTTCGAGAGGTATCACAAAAACCTCCCCGCTCTAGATCTGACTGGCTTCAGACTGTCAAAAGTTTGGTCAGAACGAGAGGCTTTTCTGCAAGAGTTGCAACGGCTATCGCAGCAGCAAGAAGGCCTTCTACCCTTAGAGTCTACCAATCGAAGTGGGACGTCTTTCGGCGATGGTGTAGGAACCATCACTTTCCTCTTCCAGTACCTCTGTGACCCAAATAGCAGACTTCTTACTTTTCCTTAGGGAAGAAAGTGGATTGGCGGTATCAAACCATTAAAGGCTATCGTAGCATGCTATCTGCAGGTTTAGGCACAGAAACTTAAACATTTCAGAAGATAAGGACCTTCATGATCTATTAAGATCGTTTGAAACATCCAAGAAGGTTTCTCCAGGGGTTCCGAGTTGGAATCTGGATGTAGTGCTACGTTACCTGAGGTCCAATAAGTTTCGAACCGCCTCAGTCTTGCATCGTTAGAGACTCACGAAGAAGACAATTTTTCTCATGGCATTGGCTTCCACAAAGAGGGTTAGTGAACTCCATGCACTAGAAGGAAAATGTGGGATTCAGAGAGATGCAGCTATCTGGGTTTCGTTCCTTCCTTCGTTCTTAGCCAAGAACGAGAACCCTCAAATCCGTTGGCCTAGGAGCTTTGAAGTACAAGGATTTGTCTGCATTAGTAGGCGAGGAAGCAGAGAGGTCGCTTTGCCCAGTAAGAAGTTTGAAATTCTATCTACAGAGAAAGAAAAAACTTAAGGGCAATGATGTCAACCTTTGGTGCTCTGTAAGAGATCCAAGGAGGACTCTTTCGAAGAATGCGCTTTCTTTCTTTACCAGAACCTGGTGGAAAGAAGCGCATGCGATATGTGATGAAAGTCAATTCAAAGTCCTTAAGGTCAAAGCTCATGAGGTAAGAGCTATTGCCACGTCATTGACTTTTAACAAAAACATATCCCTGAGTAATATTATGAAGGCAACATTCTGGCGTTGCAACTCAGTCTTTGCAAACCACTATCTGAGAGAGCGTCAAAGTTACGTATGAAAAAGTGCTTTAGGGTTAGGCGTACGTATTCAGCGGATTCGGTGCTGGGGCAGGGAGCTGAGACATATCCTTAGTAGTATATATTTTTTCCCCATTGTTAGGTTGTAAGTTTTTGGTTGTTTGAAAGAACATGCGGGTAGCATGTTTTTCATTTCGTAGTCTAACAATGATTAGATTGGTTAGGTGATCGGTTTATGTTTGAGCTCCTTGCAATGATAGTGGTTAGGTTCTGTCATATAAGTGGGCGAATCCCCGTTGACAGATCCTGCTCGGATTCTATCAAGTAAGCGGATAACCAAGTCCCTTTGATAGACCCAAAGAGTCTGTTCAGCTGTAGGTCACGCCCTCGCTGAAGCTCTTAAGGCAACGCAGACTCATAGACAGTAACTACGAAGTCTTCTGCCTAAACAGGTAAGAACCAAGGTTGTATTTACATCCTACAACTAGTGTTGTTTTCCCCTTTTTTCCATATTACTATTGCTGTCTCTTTCCCTCCACCAAGGGTGTCAATCAGCTAAGTATATATCTGACAGGAAAGTTCATGTACAAAAATGTTATTGTTAGTATACAATAAGGTTTTGTACATACTTACCTGGCAGATATATACGATTGATGGCCCGCCCAGCCTCCCCTCAGGAGACCGGTGGAAGGAAAAAATTCTGGCTGGAAAGGGAGATTGGTTCTTACAGCCGCCACCCCCGCAGCGGGTAAGGTAGATCACCTGACCTACCTGTCGCGTGTGCCGCGAGTTTTGAATTCTGTCGTGACGTCAGAGACGTATAGCTAGTATATATCTGCCAGGTAAGTATGTACAAAACCTTATTGTATACTAACAATAACATTTTGAGGAAACTAATCAAAGTTTAAAGTCCATGTTTGATTGGTGTAAAGATTTCTCCAGTTCCATGGCTAGTGCAAGTCTTTAAGATCAGCTTTGGAAAATATCATTACACTTATGGATTCCAGTTCCTGTTTGCATTTTGTTATTATAGTTATACAGGATTATGCTTATAGGGATGCACATAAGGTTTACAGTAAGAAAAAACATAAGTACTGTGAAAGTCTTCATAATATTTTGTAAATCTTTATACTTTTATGAAAATATTGTTTTAATGTTAATTTTTTACAAGATACAGGCTTGGTATTGTTTTCAAAATTGGTTACGATGACATTTATGTATTTTAGACACTCCTTGGAAATTGTGAGTCCTACTGAAGAAGGAACCAATCGCACCAACAGCTTGGGGCCTTCAGGACTTGGTGCTGGTGGACCTGGGCCAGGGACCACTGATGTGGAAGTGTCTCAGGAAGCTTCTCCAAATGAAGATCAAACACAAAAACTGAATCCATTGGATCTCCTTAGGTTACTCATTCCACATCCATTTCAATTCAAACCAAGTGTCTGTATCTTCTTCAACTCCACAAGTAACAGCCACTACATTGTAAGTATATGTATAAATATATACTATACATATTTTTCTAAAGATTAATACAGTTGCTATTGTAGACCTGTTTATCTTTGTTTAGAAGTTGCCAGTGCACATTTTTTATTTAAAAACAAACCAGTCAGTTACTGTAACCTCCATTTGTTGGCTTCATGAATCCTAAACACTTACAAAATGGATACAAGAGATTCAAAAGATACTCTAGAGGCTGGATAGCCACAACATTCATTTAAAGGTTGTAGAATGGTAAAAGCGTCACTATTCATTTGGATAGCTTGTTGAAAGCTCACCAATATAATGTACTATGGTACAGGCAGTCCCTGGTTCTGATGGCTTGATGATGAAAATCGCTGATTACCTAAAATCTGCGATTTTCGCCTCTATGTATCAGTGACAATAACTGAAAATCAGCACTAATAACCGGAAATCTGCACATTTCGGCACTGACTAGACAAGTCCCACAAAACCAAATTGCCATTGTAACTGGGGACTGCCCACTCATCATACTTGGGGATATATTGGTGCGAAATGGAAATATTGATAGAGCACCGAACAATTTCTTTATTAATTTACATTGCATTCAACTCTAGAAATTATGCTAAAGCCTTTACTGTCCTGTAGTTTATGTTAATAATAGGGATTTTATCTTACTTTACGAGAAGGTTTTCAGAAAGTACTAGTATATGCCGCTAACGTGAAGTAGCAGGTACAATGTTATAGCTGAGGTTGAAGAAGCAATTACTAATGAGCAGACTCCAAAATGTCACACATGTACTTAATTTAATTTAAAGCATTTACTCATTAATAAAGTACTTGTTGTAAATTTTAAACCCTGGTTTGATAATTTGTAAAAGGAATGTACAGTAGGACCTCGTTAATCGCGGGGGATAGGGCCCAGAACCCCCCGTGATAAGTAAATACCCGTTATCCTGGTACCCCCCCTAAAAATTGCTTTAAACTGCCTACTTTAATAATTAACCCACCCAAGACCACTATTTCAATGTTTATAACTGCCTACTTTAGTTCAAGCACCAAATATGTCTTCAACTAAATTCAAGACAGTTTCAAAGTTATTCTTTCCTATCTTCATTTTCCCCTTCATCAGATCAGCAAACAAAAGTATAATTACCTAAACAATTCCTTGGTATTTTCATGATTTGGCTGCTGCACCAAACTAAACGTACATAGTATATCTATTTCGTGAATGAACATATGATAAAAAAAACATGATTTACTGTAATGATTACAGCACCCAACTATATAATATTAATGTATAAACAGCAAAATACAGCAATAAAAATCTATTTTTGTCTTTTGTTTACGTTTAGAATCAGCTGATGCACGTTTATTACCAAAAGAATTATTTTGAAACAATTTATGTTGCTAAAGAAAACTAATTTGTTAATGGAATTATTATTATTTTTAACTTTGTACATAGTAGTTTATGATATTATGATACAGTAATTCATATTTCATTGAGAGAGAGAGAGAGAGAGAGAGAGAGAGAGAGAGAGAGAGAGAGAGAGAGAGAGAGAGAGAGAGAGAACAGCTTGGGATGAGAGTAACTGTTGAATAGCTTGAGAGAGCAGCTTAGGACGAGAATACTGTTACTAGCTTAGCTGGAGAATAACACAATGAAATTTGTATTTTAAATATTTTTATGGTGATAAGAAATGAAACATGGATAGTGATAAGATATTCTTTTGTATACTGTATAATGTGAAAATCATTTAGTCAACTATAAAAGTTTGTATGAAGCAGTTTCGTAAATCACAGAATAATAGCTCAGGTATTATAGTTTTTGTTCTGTAAGTGATGAGAGAGAGAGAGATAGAGAGAAGAGAGAGAAGAGAGAGCGAGAGAGAGAGAGAGAGAGAGAGAGAGAGAGAGAGAGAGAGAATTTTACTATTTACATTCATAGTATTTGAAAATTTGTAAATGAGTGTATCCTAAAAATGCATTTAGTCATGAAAAGAAGAAGAAAACACAGTAATTAGTGAATCTTGCTCTATGATAAAATTCGAGATTTCGTTAATTTTCCGGGGATATACGTAGTATTTGGGCTCCACAAAAAAAGTAAGTAAAGTGATTTATGACAGAATTTAGAGGATACTTATGTAAAAATACATCGGTAGTTTGTAGAATGGTGTAACCACTCACATTGTGTAAAAATAGTATGTACCAACGAGACTAGGTTTGGTGACGTCACGGTTGTCATACATATTTTTTTCGTGAATGAATATACATTTATGATAAAAAAAAAAAATAGTTACTGTACTGCTTAGAGTACCATACTGTAAAATTAATGTAATCACATCAAAATAAAGTAATCATTGCATGCTGTAAACATGTAAAGTGTATTTTTGTCTTTTGAAAAATGCATTCCCCAAGGAATTATTCCTTGAAGAGGCTTTTTATTATGAAGATATGCCAATAATATATAAGATATGCATTTTATTATGAATATATGACAATAACTTTAAATAGGTACAAAAATAAAATTTTGGTTTTTATTACATTTTACGCTTACGTCGACAGATCGCAAACAACAATACAATAATCTATGACAATTATCGTTTGTATGACTGCAGTGTTCAGAGAAGTTGATTACGTTATACCAAAACAATAATGAAGTTCGAATTGAAAAGTAATGTGTTCCTAAATGTTATTACTACTGTAATTACACTACTACTATTAAGATTTCTAAAAGGTTAAGAATGGCAAAGGTGCTGTTAAGTGTAACTCAATGTTACATTTCTGCTGGCCGTTCAACTACAAGTTGATGTCAATGATGTGGAATTATTCCATGAATAGGCATAATATTATGAAGATATGCCAATAATATATAAGGTGAGAATGATTTATTACCTTTATTGTCAGTTAATATCATAATGTGAATCTGTTCATGCATTTGCTGGTTACCGAACCGGACAAGGCTTAGCCTACAACAGACAAAGCTCTCGATGCTGCGATTCATACCAGTGATATAGGTTGAGAAGTGGTCCGAGGAAAAATCCGTGATTAACTGAATCCGTGAATACTGATCCGCGACTAAGCGATGCCCCACTGTATTTCGGAATTAAGTTCCATTTGGCAAATAATGACAGTGATGATGTCGGTAGAACGCAGTCAGCTGATTATCTTTAGAATGCAAACAAAACCAAAGTGCAATTGACACGATCGCCATCTAGTGCGTAATAATTAGATTTGCTCCAGTGTCATATATGTGTTGAAATCTACAATTTTCCATTTAATTTAATTTTTTGTTCATACACGGAAGAAACCTTTGGTCTTAACGGTGGTAGGATAGGATAATCTTCTAGCGCCAGCTGGAAACCAGTAAAAACAATCAACGATAGTAAAACAAGGAATCTGTGGCATCTGGCAACTCATGCATATACGAGGCGGATGTTTGGTCATCGACCAAGCTCAGACCCCCGTAACATGCCAGTCTTTCTTTTACTGCCTTGGAGAGCGGAGTTTCGCTTCGCTCCTTTTCCAAGCCAGTTTTTTTATTGCAGCCTGCACTTTATCATTTTTATTCAGCCCAGAAGTCCTGTGGACATCATCATTTTTAGACAAGCCTTCCTTGTTTGCCGTATTGACCTTCCTTTGGACAGATGCTTTTGCAGTAGATTCGACTTGAGCTCTGCATCGGCATCACTTGCATTAGGTGTGATAGGCTGGTCTGTCTCCTAAGAGAGTACTATTGCTTTCAGAGAGACAGGACCCCTTTCTTTGGTTTAGTGTTTTAATTTTGTTTTATTTGGAAATATGTGTACAGTGTTTCCCCCCTGTATTCGCAGGGTATGGGTACCAGACATCCCCACGAATAGCTCAAACTCGCGAATAGTTAGAAACATATCTGCCTGTCTTGAAAGTTCAAATACCAAATGTACTTAAAGTATTATCCTACATCAAATATACCAGAATTGGTATTAGTAATATCATTGCAAAGTCATCTGAAACATTTTACCATTCAAAATATATTAACAGCCAATAAGAGAGAGAGAGAGAGAGAGAGAGAGAGAGAGAGAGAGAGAGAGAGAGAGAGAGAGAGAGAGAGAGAGAGAGAGAGAGAGAGAGAGAGAGAGAGAGAGTGTGTGTGTGTGTGTGTGAATAACTCCTTACATATCCAAAGATTGAAATGAACTTCTATAGGCAACACTTTTTCCCCGTCCTATAAATACATATATTTTTCCAGAGAAGAGAGAAAGAGAGGGCTGAACAAGTATCTATTTGTCTGTCTATCAATTCTTTGCTGAGAGAGAGAGAGAGAGAGATGTGAGAGGAGAGTAGAGAGAGAGAGAGAGAGAGAGAGAGAGAGAGAGAGATAAAAGAAGAAAGAAATTAAGTAGCACTAAGTGTATACCTTATGTAACATCCTATATCAAATAACCTCCTTAAATTATCATCATTAATCTTCGAGATTGTAGTAAATATAATTTCAAAGTAATCTTGAAAATTAGTACTCTTAAAGGTAGTATATACAGTGGTCCCTCTGTATTCGAGGGGGATGCATTCCAGACCCCCCCCACCCCCCCCCCCCCATGAGTAGTTAGAACCCGCAAATAGTTGGAGAACCAATATTAAAAATGCTTATTTAAAACCTCCTATTTTTGTTAGTTAAAATTCAGAAAAAACATCACAAAAATTTTTTATTTTTATACCATTTTTTTTGTTTTTTTATACTTTTATCACAAAAAATGCATTTTTGTACATGAAACTTAAAACTTACCCAGCAGATAGATACTTAGCTATAGACTCGGTCGTCCCGACAGAATTTCAAAACTCGCGGCACACGCGACAGGTAGGTCAGGTGATCCACCATTCCCGCCGCTGGTGGGGGCGGGGTCTGGAACCATTCGTTTTCTAAGCCATAATTTCTCTGTCGGTGAACGGACAACACCTATTGTTCGTTCCGTCCATCTTGGATTTCAACTCGTTTGCCGAGAATTTGGATTGGTTTTTTTGGTGACGTATTCTGTTTTTTCTCATGGCTTGGCATACGCTTATTGTGGACTGTTTTTCGAGTTGGTTTTTGGCTACTCTTTCACGATGTCTGACGCTAAGGCTTCACCTATTTTTGTTTTTAGTGTTTTGTAGTAGGGAAGGTTGCAAGGTTAGGCTGCCGAAAATCGGCGTAGATCCTCATAGTGTTTGCGCTAAATGCAGAGAGAATGAATGTTCTTTTAATAACACCTGTATTGAGTGCGAAAACCTAACAGAGCTTGAATGGAAGGAGTTATCTTCATATGTTAGGAAGCTTGAGAGAGATAGAGTAAGGAAGGCTTCAGCTAGGTCATCTAGTAGATCTTGTTCTCTAGAACAAGAAGTTGTTAACTCTCCTACTAACGATTTTCCCTTAGCCTCAGCTGCTTCTCCCTGTGCTGAATCCAAAGATTCTTCTTCAGAGAGGGAAAATGTTAAAGCTTCCATCAAGAAACTTCAAGCTCAGTTACGAGCTCTAAATGAAGGTAAGAGTGGTGATAGTGATTTGTGCAGTGTCCCCAGTGCAGTGGAGGGGGCGTCTGACCGGTTCCTCATTGCTCCTAGGCCTAGCCACTCTTCCAAACTCCCAGGACCAGGGGAGGAGGAATGTTGAAAGCCGCAGGGAGGATGCAGAACATCCCCAACGGTCAGGCGTCCCTTCGGCAGATCCTGTGTAAAGTCCCAGGCTGCCTCGGATTGCCGCAGAAAAGGCGTCCTAAGGGAGTGTTTTTGCGGCCTCAGGACTCTTCATCTCCTAAACGAGGATGGAGTTCGGCCTCTCTATCGCGCCCTTTGAAGAGAGCCTGGAAGGCGCCCAAAAGGAGACGCGGGCTGATTCCAGCCAGAGCGTTTTCCGAGAATTGGCCCTCGGTGCCTAAGAAGACGAGACAAGAGGAGCCCTCTCTTCAGGATCCTACGAAGAAGTTTCTGATAAATCTGCAAGAGCAGTTAGCCTCTTTAGTAGGCTCCTTGCGCTAAGGATTCAACAAGGAGGAAAGATGTTTCGCTCCCTGTTAAGAGTTCCGCTAAGCGCCCCTCTTCGTATAGGAGAGAACCCTCACAATCTCCAGGGCGTTTATCGCCTTCGTCGAGAGACTCGTCGGACAGGAGTTGTTCTCCGGATAGGAGAGTCCTTTCGCCCTATAGGCTTTCTTCTCCAAAGCGCCCTCTGGTGGGTAAGGCTTTGAATCCTGGTAGACAGGAAGAACGTAGCCTCTCTCCTGCGAGACGCCGTGAATCGAGCAGAAGCTCGATCGGTTTAGGTTCAAGGAACCTGAAGAGAAACTAAAAACCGATTAGGTATCAGGACCTTTGGGACTACAGGACCAGGAGCCAGGCAGGCGCAAAGAGGCAGCGAGACGCAAGATAGGCGTCAAAGAGCTCTCAAACCACAGGATTCAGGACGTCAGGAGTCTGCTAGAAGGCAGGAATCAGGACGCCATGAGTCAGGACGCCAGGAGTCAGGGCGCCAGGAGTCAGGACGCCATGAGTCAGGACGCCAGGAGTCAGGACGCCAGGAGTCAGGGCGCCAGGAGTCAGGACGCCAGGAGTACGTTAGGCGTCAAGAGTTAGGGCGCCAGGAGCCTGTTAGGCGTCAGGAGTCAGGGCGCAGGGATCCATTCAAGCGCCCTGAATCAGGGCGTCAGGAGCCTATCAAGCGCCGCGAGTCTGGCGAACCGCAAGGGCCTAGACAACAAGAGTCTAGTAGGCGCAAGAGTGTTTCGGACCGGCAGGAACCTCATTCTTCGTATAGAAGTTCGAGCATTCAGCGCTCCCCTTCTCGGGAAAGGAGTTCTTCTCCCCCCCGGAAGAGCCCGATCACTCCCAAACGGTCTCCTTCAGTGGATCCGTTGGAACAAGTATCGGAAGAGGAGGAGCCCGTAGATGTAGCAGTTTCTGACTACAAGAGGCTCTCTCTTTTGCTTCTCAAGGAGTTCGGAGACTCCCTTCATCCTGCTGATCCTCCTTCACCAGGATCATTAATGTCGAGCACAAAAGCTCACAAGTCGTCTTCCTTCGTCAAGATGCGCCCTGCTCTTTGTATGAAAAAGGCCTTAAAGACCTTTTCAGAGTGGTTAACTTCTAGAAGGGAAGCGGGCAAAACAGTTTTTTCCTGCCCTCCTTCCAAGTTAACAGGTAAACCAGGAAGGTGGTGGACGAGACCAAGGAACCAATGGGGTTAGGCCTCCCTTCATCCGCAGACGCGGATTTCGCCTCTTTAGTGGACTCTTCCAGGAGGAAGTCTTTGCTTTCTGCTAAAGCAACATGGGGCATGTGTGAGCTTGACCACCTTCTAAAGGGCCTCTTTAAGACCCTGGAAGTTTTCAACTTCATGGACTGGGTTTTGGAGCGTTAGCTAAGAGAGCTCAGGACACTGACTTTGTCTCCATGGAGGAACTTTCAAGCGTCATGGCTTGCTTGGACAGAGCGGTTATGGACGGTTCCTTAGAAGTTGCCTCACTTTTCGGAACAGGAGTCTTAAAGAAGAGATCGGTCTTTTTTAGCTCTTTTCTAGCAAGAGCCGTATCACCCTTACAAAGAACATCTCTTCTTTTTGCACCTTTGTCCCCTCATCTGTTTCCACCAGGAGACTATAAAGAGGTTGATAAAATCTCTTACGGAGCAAGGCCAAATCAGGATCTCCTCACTCACTCAGCCAAGAAGTTTAGGACCGGCCCCGTAGCCTATCGAGAAAAAAGAAAAAAGGAGATACCCTATTTTGTACAGCCCCTTTCGAGGTCCTCCTCTTCTAGGACCCCTCTTAGAAGTCGCAGACCAGATAGAAGGAGTAGACCATCTAGAAGGTCCTTCGGGAAGTCTAGATGAGCAGGGAGTCCTCCAGACAAAAGTAGGCGCCAGACTACTCCACTTTGCAAAAGTCTGGGCACAGAAGGGAGCGGACTCTTGGTCCCTCTCGATCCTGGAAAAAGGATACTTGATCCCCTTCAGGGAAAATCCTCCCTTGACGACAACTCCAAGGGAGTTGACTGCAAGATACAGGCAGTCCCCGGGTTACGACGGGGGAGGTTCCGTTCTTGAGGCGCGTCGTAAGCCGAAAATCGTCGTAAGCCGGAACGACACTTGGAAATATGCCTTAAACTAAGAAAAATTAAAAAGTTAGAGACCTTACCTGTGTGATGCAAGTAGATTGCATGATGTGTAGTGTGGTTATTCCAATGGCAAAGGATGGTTCTTGAAGGTATAATTCTTTATTAAACTCTTGTGACACTAAAAAGCACAATGTACACTACACTTAATCCTTAGGGTATACACTAAACACTGTCACTGTATACGTATACATGCATTGCACACTTTGTTAGATCCTGGATACACTAAAATCCCAGTCTGGTAGCTCTGGAAGGTAAAAAGTATAACACAATTAGTACAAAATACTACACAAATGGCCTGAATACAATATGTAAATTATAGATATCAAGAGTAAAAGAGTTAATGTATGTTAATTAATTCCTTACTTTGAGTTATATCAAGAGTAAAAAAGTTAATGTATGTGTAATTAATTCCTTACTTTTAGTTTAAAGTGTCCTGCTATGTAACCCTGGAATGCACAAAGTCTTATGTGGCCCCATAGCCTACATCATTCAGGGGGTTCTGGAAATGTACACATAATTAGTATGTCAGGTAAGTACTCTATGCATAGTAAGTTACATACAGTAATATGCACCATACAGTGTTTAATATTTTTTCACATATATAACATGTATAAAACTTAGTTAATGTATGTTAATTAATTCCTTTTTACCATTTCGTTTAATATAAAGTTTATTTTGCATTACCTATCGTCCAGGGGGTTCCCCTGGATGGACAAAGTCTTATGTGGCCCCATAGCCACATCATTCAGGGGGGCGTGCTGGAATGTACAAAAGATAAATTGGTGTCAGTAAGTACTCTATGCATAGTAAGTACTTACATACAGCAATATGCACCATACAGTGGTTTAATATTGCATATTGTAAATGATTGGTCTACACCCCCTGTTCAGCAGGAGTGTACAGTATGTAATTCCATGAGGGACCTTGATCACTTATCCCATGTGAGAGATCTTGGTCACTTTTTTTTAGTATGGACGTATAAAACTTACTTAATGTATGTTTACTACTATGTATAATTCCTTACCTTTAGTACAGTAGTACATAGTTTACAGTTGTCGTGCTATGTTATGTAGTAACCCTGGACAAAGTTTTATGTGGCCCCATAGCCTGCATCATGGAGGGGGTCCTGGTTTTCTGGAATGTACCCAACCAAAAAAAGTATCAAAGTTAAGTCATGTTATGTATGTTTAGTAAGTTACATACAGTAACCATACGTACAGTGGTTTATAACATGTACATATGTACATAATCAAACTTGGTTGGAAATTCCTGTCCCCAAAAAAAAGTTATGTACGTATGTAAATGTACTACTGTATGTAAAAACCTTACTGTTCATACTTTGTTACACTACATGTTACATGTGATACGTATACTTTCCTGAAGGGTTTTTTCCATCCAAAAATGGTGCTTCTACTTGTAGTAGTTATCCCTTGATGACACTTGTAGTAACAACCTGGAGTTGTGTGAAAAATGTTGTTCTGGAAGGAAAAAAGTAACAAAATTAGTGTACAAAATATACACTACAGAAAGTTGTGAATGCATATGTTAATTACTGTAGATATATCAAGAGTACTAAAAGAGTTAATGTATGTTAATTAATCCTTACCTTTAGTTTATATTTTGCATTCATCGTAACCCTGGATGGACAAAGTCTTATGTGGCCCCATAGCCTACATCATTCAGGGGGTTCTGGAATGTACAAAAAATAATTAGTATGTCAGTAAAGTACTCTATGCATAGTAAGTTACATACAGTAATATGCACCACAGTGGTTTAATATCACATATAACATGTAGTATAAAACTTAATTTAGAAATTCCTTACATACTTAACTTCCAACTTTTAGTGAGTCCTCAAAGCTGTTACTAGGTTGTGGGAGAGGAGGTGGAGGTGTAGAGCATTCATGATAAGGATGCATTCCAAACCTAACTTCAGTGTGCTTTATCACAGATAACAGGCTAGGATGATGGGCAGTCTGGAATGAAGAATTAATATTAAAGGACAGTATGTAACCACTTAGGTGTACAAAATTTATTGTACGTATGCAAACATTAAACACAACTGAGAATTCCTTATCCTCCAGCAAAATGAAGACATGTAGGCTATGTAGAGGTCTGGTTTATGTAAGTCACAGGTGCATGCCAGTCTGGAATGATAATGTAATAGTACATATGATTATAGTATGTATGTTACATACATAACATGGTTATTACATATGTAATATTAAAACATTAATAAAAAAAAACTGTCCTTACCAAATTCTAGTGGTTGGCTTGCTTACTGGATGGTCATATGGTACATGAGAGTGTGGGTTGGTCCTGGGCCTATGGAGTGGGTATGGGCAGGTGATTGGGAGTCTGGAATGATAAAAATATATAAAATGATAGTTACTACTACTGTAACTACTGCACATGTTATTACTGTTTGACATATGTAGTGTGTAATACGTATGTTCAATAATAAAAAATGAAGAATTCTTTTACCTGAAGGAATGGGAGATGTGATACTACTCGTATCAAACTGATTTGGCGGGCTTCGGGGAGGTGATACTTGTATCAACTGATGAGGGAACATCTACATCTGGAAAGAATGATAGGGTACATAAATATATTATAAGGTGGATGTATGTAATTGTAGCATATGGACACTTTTAATAAAATTTCTATTAGCAATTTATAAAACATTTTATACAAATTTGTTAAGGATTCCTTACCTGATGTATAGGGCGAGGCATCAAAAACATGGAAAGGCTCAGGGTCATCTGGGTCACTGTCACTATCAAAGTGTCTGAAATGGAAAAAAAAAATAATAATACTAAGGTTATGCAACATCAAACACATTGTACCACTATGTAAGTTAGTGTACGAATGTATGTAGGGTGTAAACAATTTCTTTCCAACATGAAATGAGAAAATGAAATTGCTTACCTGATTGTACACGTGCAGTGGGCGGGCTGATACAGATGGGTCCAGGTACAGGGGGATCTGGAACTGTCACAGGTAAGTACAGGGAGATCTGGGAACTGTCACAGGTAGTACAGGGAGATCTGGAACTGTCACAGGGTAGTACAGGGGGATGCTGGAACTGTCACCACTTCTGCAATAAAATTACAAATGATGAAAATTAATGAAGTTACAATTTATACTCTTACATTTAGTAGTTGTTACATTAAAAAATTAACACATTTTAATATGTACACTATGTAAACACATAAATTAGTAAAACAGTTCAGAATTCCTTACCAGGACTAGGATTGGGGAGGTGGTGGTACTGGAGACTTGTGAAAGAAAGTGTCAAGCCTGGACTGCACACTTCTCTTCGTCTGCTTCTCCTTCAGGGTCTCCTTGTAGAAAGTCACCAAATCCATGATTCCTCTCTTGATTTTGTCAAACCTAGAAACGTTAGGGTCTTCTGCCTCAAAAGAAGCCAAGGCTCTCTCCAGATGAGTAAAACCCTCTGACAAGCCTTTCACAGTTAATGACCTGGGTTTTGGCTCTGGTGCCGCCTCCTCTTCCTCAATCATTTGTTGTTCAAGTTCTAGTAAGTCCTCTGCAGACAATCCTCTCCATGGGAAGCCAGGCAGCTCTGTTACATCATCAGGTTCAGATCTAGTTGCAGCCTCTTGCTTAGCCCTACGATCTTCCTCGTCACAGTCTCGACGTCTTCTGCCTGGTCAAAGCCTTCAAAACTGTGCACAAACTGTGGACACAGTTTCCTCCAGGCCCCATTTTAAAGTGGTCGTCTTCACCTCGTCCCAAGCACTTGCAATGTTCTTTATTCACTGCATCTGCAATGTTTGTAGCCCATTCCAGAATTGCTTCAGTGTTCAACTTCACCTTGTTAGCTTCTATGGCCCTCAAAGCAACACGTATGGTCCTTCTAAGGTAGTAAGCCTTGAAATTTGCTATTACTCCCTGGTCCATTGGCTGTATCAAGCGCATGTGGTATTGGGTGGGAGGTACACCACCTTCACATTAGGATGCATGTCGCTCAAATTTGAAGGGTGACCATGGGCATTGTCCAGGACTAAGAGGGCCTTAAAAGGCAGACCCTTCGAAGTCAAATACCGCTCCACTGCTGGCACGAAATGGTCATTGAACCAATCTTCGAAGACCATTAAGGTAACCCACGCCTTCTTGTTAGATTTCCAAATCACAGGGAGTTGACTCTTGAAAATGCCCTTGAAAGCCCTGGGATTCTCGGCCAAATACACCAGCAAGGGCTTCAGTTTTCAAATCACCACTTGCATTGGCCCCAAACAGCAAAGTCAGTCGCTCCTTTCCAGCTTATGGCCAGGTTGCTGACTTCTCCTCCTTGGAAAGGTACGTTCGATTTGGCATTCTTTTCCAAAATAATCCAGTCTCATCCACATTAAAGACTTGGTCAGCCGTGTAACCACCATCCTAATATATCAGCCAAACCAGCTGGAAAACTTTCTGCTGCTTCGCTATCAGCACTAGCAGCTTCACCTTGCAGCTTCACATTATGCAAATTTGCACGAGCCTTAAAACGCGGTTAAACCAACCTCTACTCGCGGCAAAATTCACCACCAGCACTGCCTTCGCCAAACTTTTTCACTACTGCCTCATGCAGCGCTCTAGCCTTCTCCTGGATCACACTTAAGCTCACCGGAACACGTCGCTGGTTCTGGTCCTCCAGCCAGATCATGAGCAATTTCTCCATTTCAACAATGCTCTGGCTACGTTGCTTCTCGTTTATCACCGTTGACTTCATCGGTGCAGCATCCTTAACGTGCTTCAGAATACGTTCCTTATCCTTCAATGGTTACCACCGTGGTCCTGCTCAAGCCTAAAGAACGGCCTATTTCGTCTGTTAGTTTCTCCCTTCTCCGAACGCTTTATCACGTCATATTGACCTCCATCGTGATGACCTTCCTCTTCTTGGATGAACTATCATCGGAGGAAGTACTTTGGCGTTTAGGAGCCATTGTAAATTAGCGAAAATGGCAAGGAATTTCAGCAACGTCTCAGCACACAACCTAGTGGAATGCAGGCGTCCTTTCGTATTGTTACGCTTGGCGTCCTCGACCGTCCGAGGTCGTTGTTCGGTCGGGAATTTCCAATTACCCTACAGTTTAATAGCGTTAATTAATTATGCACCTCCGCTCAAAAACTAGTTCTGCACATGAGGTATCGTTAAAAAGCATAACAAAACGTCGTAACCTTGGCATTTGTGTTGTAATCTAACCAGAAACTTAGTTTTTTTAATTATGTACTGGAAACAAGCAATGATTTTTCATTATATTTGTTTTGCGCTTTTGGACTGTTTCTTAAACTGCGCATCCCAAGCTAGTGTATTCATTCGCCCTGCAAACTAGTTCCGCATATGCGGCGTCAGTAAAAAAAATTCAAAAAATACGAAAAAAAAAAGTGTCAAAAATCATCATAACCTCAAAATTTTTGTTGTAATGTAACCAAAAACATATTTTTATTATGTACTGTGCTAAACTATAAAGGATTTTTATCATAGCATGCGTTTTTTAAAAGCGTCGTTAACTCGGAGCGTCGGAAGCGTCAGCGTCGTAACCTCGACAAGCGTCGTACCCAGGACGGAATTTCCATTGAATATTTAAGAAAAAGCGTCGTAACCTCGGAACGTCGTAAGCCGGAACCGTCGTAAGCCTGGGGACCGCCTGTACTCGGATCCGGTCCGAAAAGCTTGCTATTTTGCAGGCAGTGGAACAAGATGATTTCCAAAGAAGCGGTAGAACTGGTTCAAGATCTCCAGTCTCCAGGATTTTACATCGGCTGTTCCTGGTAACGAAAGCATCGGGGGGATGGAGACCGGTTCTAGACGTCAGTGCCCTGAATTTCTTGTTTTGAAGAAGAAATTTTCGATGGAGAACGTCTCCTCTGTTCTGTCTGCTCTTCGTCCAGGGGACTGGATGGTGTCCCTGGACCTTCAGGATGCGTATTTCCATGTGCCAATTCATCCGGCGCAAGGAAATATCTAAAATTCATGTTCCAAGGTAAGTATTCCAGATCCGAGCGATGTGTTTCGGACTTTCGACTGCCCCTCAAGTCTTCACGGACATCATGAAGAATGTACTTATTGGCTACATCTGAAAGGGATCCAGGATCTCATTATATCTGGACGATTGGCTAATAGAGCCCAATCGGAGAAAAAATGTCTGGAGGACCTTTTATTTACTCTAAATTTGACAAAGTCCCTAGGACTTTAGTCAATCGCGAGAAATCCA
>NC_061101.1:31796931-31861951 GCF_015104395.2 Macrobrachium nipponense
ATGTGGACATTGCCACACATCCTCGAGACTCTACCAAGCTCGAAGCTCCGGCAAGTGGGGAGTGAGAAAAAAAAAAAAAAGCCAACCAGGCGCCAGGCAGGCGCGAGGTACCAGCCAGCCGCGAAGCTCCAGGCAGGCGCGAGGCGCCAGGCAGGCACAAAGCGCCAACCTGGCGCGAGACGCCAGCCAGGCGCGAGGCGCCAGCCAGGCGCGAGGAGCAGCCAGGCGCGAAGCGTCAACCAGATGCGAGGGCGCCAGTCAAGCGAAAGGTACCAGACAAGCGCTAGGCCCTCCAACCAGAGCAAAGCACCAGCGGCGAGGTTCCTGCCAGGCTTCAGGCTTCAGACGGGAGAGATCCATTTCAAGAAAGCCCTGGTCTTCTTTGAAACATGGAGATCTCCTAAGCACTTCATAATTGACTTGATTCCTTCGAACAGCTGAGAATTAAATGCGCGCTTTTGCAAATTCTTGTTCTTTACATAACAATATGTCATATAAGACATATTAGCTGTGTTGTATGGTAGAGGCAACTCTGTGTTGACTTCTCATTACACAAAGGATGTCAAGTTAACCTACGAGAGATCCTTCTCTTTTGGTTTATACGTTTCTGCGGATACGTTACTGGGATAAGGAGCCGACACTGATCCTTAACTTTGAGTTAAAGTTTTTTAACTTAGTGAAATTATTGGGGTTTTTGAAAGGAGTGTGGGGATAACTCTTTTCAATTTGAGCGCGAACCCTCGTGTTAGGATCAGGTGATCGGGATCGGTGTTGCGCTCCTTCATAAGGTGTATTGTCATAGAAGTGGTCCAGTACCATTGACAAAGTCCTTTCAGGCTCTGCCGAGTAAGCGGTTCATACCCCATCGGCAGACCCACAAGAACTCTTAGCCATAGATCACATATCTCGCTAAAGTCTTGAGGTGATGCAGACTACGGCAACAGCCACGAAGTCTACCACCTATCAGATAGAACCAAGGTTTATTTATACCTACAACATATGTTGTTTTACCTGTCTATTCCATGTTAGCTGTCTCTTACCCTCCACCAAAGGGTGTCAATCAGCTATGTATATATCTGACAGGTAAGTTGATTGTATAAAAATGATATTGTTTATTATACAATAAAGTTTTTGTTCATGAAACTTACCTGTCAGATATATATATAGCTGTATTTTCTGAAGTCCGACAGAATTTAAAAACTCCGACACGCAGTGGTCGGCCAGGTGGTTAGTACCCATTCCCGCCGCTGGGAGGCGGGTATCAGGAACCATTCCCATTTTTTTTTTTTTTTTTTTTTTCTATTCATAATTTTTCTGTCGCTGGTGCTGGAAACACTGCTCCCTCCCAGTACCTCCGTCTTAGATTTTGGAAACTTCATTGCCGCTAAGTATCCTAATTGCCTTTTAATTGATTTACTTGGATTTGTGGCTAGGCATACGCTATCTTAAATTGATTTGAATTTGATTCATTTTTGCATAAGATATCTGAATCTAGTTAGGCTAGTTTCAGAGGGGGTTGTCTGCAAAGATAGGGTGTGGCTACCGAAAGCTTCGGTAGATCCGCACTTGGTATGCACGAGGGGTATGAGTCTTGCTTCTTTGTTGAGATTTGTCATGTAAGGAGTGCGACTTTGTCTAATTCCGTAAGGAAGACGTATGATTCGTATGTACGCAATTAATCAGTAAACATGTCTAATTCCGTAAGGAAAACGTATGATTCGTATGTACGCAATTAATCAGTAAACAAAAGTCAGGGTAGTGAACCTGCTAACCTTCCTGTAGACTTTTTTTTTTTTTTTTGCCTAACCCTGTAGTATGGCCTACGGGTTATGAATATGTCTGCGAGAGGTGATCGCTCTCCTTCATTGTTGTGAAGAGTGCTACTTCTGTTATTGTTTCTCATAACCCTGTAATGTTGCCTTCGGGCCCTAAACAGTGTCTGTAGAGGTTATTGCCCTTTCTCTAATACTCTTTCGATTCGTATCTTAGAATCGAAAGTGCTTGCTTTAGAGAGCAATAGTGAAGTGGCTAAGTGCAGTGACAGTGCCCCTTGTGTGGTGGAGGGTGCGTCAGATCGGCCTTATTTCGCCTCTAGGCCGGGACCTCTGCTTGACTCCCAGGACCCGGGGAGAGAGCATGTCGAAAGCCGAAGGAGGGTTACGAGGAACCCCCACCGATCTGGCGTGCCTTTGGCAGTTTCTGATGAAATCCCCAGACTGCCTAAGTGCGTGCACGTGCACGAATCCTGAAGGATTGCTTCTCGTCCTCCGAAGCGTCCTCCCCGCGCAGGGGTTGCAGCTTTCGGAAGGACTCGCGCTCCCTCTAAATAGAGTTTATATAGAAGAGCGCTTCACGTCCTCTCTCTCTCTCTCTCTCTCTCGTTATGCGTTCCAGTGAGAAGTAAGAAGGCGAACGTCGCCTGATCACGTGTACGTCTTTCCACCGAGAAATATGAAAAAGAACTAAGAAGTCTTAGTAGCAGGACGCTTTTGAGAGCGACGTCCGAGCTTTTGTTACTGTGAGAATAAGAAGGTGTTCCCTCGCCAGTAAGAAGGCGTTCCCTAGCCCCTCGTTATTCTCACACGATCAACCCTTCTCCTGAGACTGTTTTCGTGCAGTCGGATTTCTCTCCGAGATGTATCTCGCTTTTTCCCTGAAGGCAGTTTCTCTCGCTTGTTTTGACGCCTTTCAGGAGCGTGACGCTTTTCTGCATGCTTCTTTTGACGCTCGCTTGGACGGGATGTTCGGATGGACGCCAGCGCGCGCGGGTGCACGCCAAGCGCGCGCGGGTGCACGCCAAGCGCGCACCAGTGGACGCCGAGCGCACGCCAGTGGATACCGAGCGCGCGCCGCGCGCGCCAGTGGACGCCGAGCGTGCTCGCTGCTCGCCAGTGGACGCCGAGCGCGCGCGCCAGCGCACGCCAGGTGTGTCGCCTGGCTGAACGTTTCTGTTGAAACTCTTCAAGCTCTTGTTTACGATTTGGGCCTCAAGAATTTTTACCTCTACCTTCGGTGATACCTTATACCTCACACCTCACATGCAAGAATGTGAAGTAAGCAGTGCTTCGGAGGAAGCTTAAAGTGAACAGACAACTTCGTCTTCGAAACCCAGCAAGACCTCGGGTTTCTTCTTGAATTCAAGAGGTCTCTGTCAATATTATACTGCTTTTCGCAAAGGTGGATAGAGTTAAGGAAAGCTCAAGGGAAGATCTCGTTTTCTCTACCGCAGTCAAGACTTTGCGATAAGGCAGTTACGGGTTATGTAAAGGCTCAATGTCCTGCACGTCAGGACTCTCGCAACGTTCAGTAGGATTCTTGCAAAGGCACTCATCAAAAGGACGCTCTTCAGGAAAGCGCAAGACAGGACTTCCTTTGCCATACTGCCAATAAATTTTAAGCTTTAGCAGGCATTAGTTGTGATACGGGAGAGGAAGCTGGTTGGAGAGTTTCTTCCTCTTCCCAGGATAATTTTGCAAGCTTTTTAGCCCATCTGAAAGGGTTTTTCAGATGATAGATTTTGTTAGTTTCTAGTCGGGACTACGTGCCGATTGAACATCGTCGTTCTACCTGCCGTAAGCCCAGTCTCTTTAAACAGGATTCTTGCCCCTTCCTTGTTTGAGACGGGAATCGTAAAAATAAAATGCTCGACTTCCTGGATTACGTTTTGTCATTTCAGTGACTTTCCCCCATTGACAATATACTATCGTTTTGTCAAGTAAGTGGGTATCCCCTCATTGACAAAATATCTCTTTGTCCCGTAATGGGTTAGTTCTCATTGACAAACATCTCATTAACTTGATATTGCGTAAGCGAATAAGCTCTTATTGACAAGATTCGGAAGAGCTCTCATTCGTCATTCGCAGACTCGTACAAGAAATAGACTTGTAGACTACGTCAATGAACGCTTATGTCCAATAATAAGAAGCTTGAGCTGACTGCTTCGATTCTCTTAATGTTTTGTTCATCTGAAACTTGCCTGTCAGATATGTATGTAGCTGTATTTCCGAATTCAGCTATATATATGTCTGCCAGGTAAGTATGAACAAACTTTATTGTGATATAATTTCATATTTTGCCTTGCGTTATTTTACTTCTGGTTGGTTCAAGTCATATACGCTTGCTGTAGTTACCTCTTCGGATGGCAACCGAGAGGTCTATTGTCTATTTTAAGGACATTTAATCGTTACTCCCTGCAGCCTTCCAGGAGTTTCCGATTTATCTTTTACCGTTGTATGGTAGTGTTCTGACGACACAAGCGCATCTATATATTTAGCGTTTTCTGTTTCGCTTAAAATATACCGGCTTGAGAGTCTTTCTGCTCAAAAAAATAACGGACCTATTTCTTCGTAGAATAGGGTAGCTGGCAACCCAGACACAAAGTTAAGAGACGACGTTCGTAAGCTGCTGGCTGCTGCTGTCACGCTGTGTCTGTCCTCCAGTCCAACCGAGATCGTGCGCTGTCGTGCGCTGTAGGTTACGTCTCTCTCTCCTGCGGGATTGACTGACTAACCGTATCTCTGTGCTGGCGGTTACGTCTCTCCTGCGGGTGATTGACTGACTAACTGTATGCTCTGTTCCTACAATCACGGACTTTAGCCTAAGATTGAGGGGATTTCTTACGTGAATGAATAAACGTTGCATCGTTTTGCTTACTATGTTCACCAGAGTTATCTCTTAATCCTTTCGGTGCTCGTTACCGCACGTATAGAACTACGAGTCTACCGCAACATTGCACTTTTATATGCTCTCCTGCTTAGGCAAAGCGCAGACTTATTAGGGAAGTAAGCATACTCGGGGAGGGAATGGATGAGCTTGCTGGGGACCATTTCCTTCCTGAAGAAGTTTGTTTCCCCGAATAGACTGCTATTCAGACCACAGTTTTTTCCTACCGTGAACTGAAATATTATTCAAGATCTAGGATGATTTCTGAACATCTCTCAGTGCGTCTATCACCTGAGGTGATAGAAAGAAGGTGCCGGACATCTGGATAGGGTTTCAGATGTCCTGGATCTTAATCTGAAAGAAATAAAAGCGATTCGGTAGTCCCTCCAGTCCTCGAAACGAGTTTTTGGGAACCAGTGGTCCATATCAACTCTGATATTCCACAGCTCTCTCATATCTTAAGAAGTATCTTCTCTCGGTCCCTGTTCGAGTTTACGAGAAAGAGCCTATTATAACAACAGGCGTAGAATGTAACGATCCTCTAGAGGTTCGTTACCAGATTGCAAAAGTCTGTACGAATCGTCTCGATCGACGGCAGCAACTATTGACTTCCGAGTGGAATCTTTCTTTAGAGTAAGTTGAGAGTTGTGGAGACTTTAGGGACGCCCTTTCATTCTTCTCTTTCGATATGTTGAGGACGAAGGAGGCATCTTCTTCTCTGCTCCCTTATTCTCGATCCGGGATCGTACCATTAAACGCCATCCTATGATATTGAACGGGGATGGATGTTTTAGTCTCTTTTCCCCTTTTTCATTCGCTTAGGAAATGTAATAAGAGGATTTATGACGTCACAGGGAGCGACAATGACGCTGATCGCCCATGTTGGCCTTCAGGATCCTGGATTCACATACTTCCTAGTTCACTTTCCAAGGACCTTTTCCGAGAGAGTCGGTCTACTCTAACTCGAAAGGTACCTATAACCTCTCCGCTCTGAGTCTGACTACGTTCAGACTATCGAGATGTTGACAGGATTAAGATTACCGTCTTCCATTTCCGTCTGAAGAATGGGATAAGCTGGCAGTCACAACTATTAAAGAATACGCAAATATGTTGTTGACGGCCTTTGGGCTCAGAGATTTGCGTCTGTCAAACAACAAGCCCTTCACGATCTTTGAGTTCTGTGGAATCTCGAACTCGCTCACCATCTACTTTTTGTTTCACCTGTTCTCTCGGAGTCAGACACTCGTGCGAGATCAGGCGACATATAGTAGCCCTGAGTTTCTTGTTGACGAAGTCGGTTGCGTTTATACACCTCCGATGATCGTGTAACATGAGACCAGGTTGGACTGTCAGGCATTCTTCCTTCGGGACTGAATCGCCTTTTTGCTCCTCGCTCCTTTCTCCTGGGTCGGCCAGAAGCTCGAGTCAGGAGTTGATTCGCTGACGACGTTGGTTTGCGCTTTTGATACACCCCCAAGGTTTGCTTAGATTGAATCGCCCAGGCAGTCCAGACACTCATCCTTCAGCGAAGAATAGTGCCTTATGGTCTTCAGGGTACAGCCTTGCTGTCCTTGATTCGTCTGACTGGTCAACTGGTCGGGTCACCTGAACTTTTAGTACAGACGGACTGACTGTGCATGTCCAGATCGAAGCTTTCAATATGGAACTTAGACGTAGTGTGAAGTTCTTGATGTCAAAGCATTCGAACCTCTCCTTCCTGTTAACTTCTTGCATGTGATCAGGAAGGCCTTCTTCTAACCACCCTAGATACGACAAAGAGGGTTAGTGAGATTTTAAGCCATCGTCACAAGTTTTGGCTTTAGAGAACACAAGGCGGTGTGCTCTCTAAGCCTTCCGTTGTGGCCTAAGAATGGAAACCCGTTTTGTCCTTGGGCCAGGAGCTTTGGAAGCAAGGATGGCACAAGTTAGTGGGCAGGAGCCAGAGAGAGTCCTGTGCCCTGTCGGGTCTCTCAAGTTTTATCTACATAAAACTCAAGAAAGTCGAAGTCATTCGGGCAATCTGCAGTGTTCCGAAAAAGACCAGACTTGCCCATATCGAAGAACACCCGGCTTTAGTGTTAAGGAGTTCTTTCAAAAATGCTCCTTCATTGTTTTTGTTTCACAAAGATTTGAAATCTTTTTTTCTGAATGCTCACGAGGTGAGGGCGCGGCCTCGGAAGCATTTCAACAGAGCATGGCACTCAGCAACATCCTGAGTACCATGTTTTAGCGAAGCAACTCTGTGTTCACTTCACACTCCCTGCTAGATGTGAAGATGGCATATGATCTGCTGCTCGCTAGGGCCATACGTGTCTGCAGACACAATCTTGGGGGCAAGAAGTACCACTCATCCTATCCTGTAGAAAATGGTTAGGAAGAGCTCTTAATTTAGTTGTGGAGTCGCTGACAACGGCGACTTCTTACTCTTAAGCCTTAGTTAACACACTTAACTTTGGCTAGGTTGGTCAGGTGGTGATATATATATTTATATATATATATTTATTGTACTTCTTAGCCCTCATGGTATGGTCAATATGGTCTAGTCACATTGTGGTCACGCCCCCGTTGACAGATCATCTGGAGTGCACCAGCTTTATAGGTCTCTACCTCGCTGGCAACTCTAGTAAAGCAGAAGCAGTACTTTGGGTGACAGTAATCACGAAGTCAGCTATGCTAACAGGTGGAACCAAGATGTAAATCATCTGCATGCATTTGTTTCCCAAAACCTCCTTCTATTCTGTCCCTTCCCACCTCCAAAGGTGGGATTCAGCTATATATATATCTGACAGGTAAGTTTCATGAACAAAATGATATTGTTATGATACAATAAAGTTTGTTCATACTTACTGGCAGATATATATAATCAAAGTACCCACCCACCTCCCCTCAGGGGACAGTGGAAATAAAAATTATGAATAGAAAATGGGAATGGTTCCTGATACCCAGCCTGCCCGGCGGCGGGAATGGGTACTAACCACCCTGGCCGACCACTGCGTGGTGTCGGGAGTTTTTAAAATTCTGTCGGACTTCATAAAAATACAGCTATATATATATCTGCAGGTAAGTATGAACAAACTTTATTGTATCATAACAATATCATTTTTCATACATACTTACCTGGCAGATATATACGATTAATGGCCCACCCAGCCTCCCCGCAGGAGACAGGTGGAAGAGAAAAAATATGAATAGAAAACGGGAATGGTTCCTAATCCGCCACCCAGGGCAGGACGGTAGATCACCTGACCTACCTGCAGCGTGTGCCGCGAAATTTGAATTTCTGTCGGGGACGACAGAGTCTTAGCTATGTATATATCTGCCAGGTAAGTATGTATGAAACTTTATTGTATTATAACAATATCATTTTCATGTCAGTTTCACTTTTTGTGATAAAACCAATAGAATATTCAGGTAACATTTTTAGAGGGTTTTTCTTGTTTTTGAACTATCAAAATGGACGAGGTTGTAAGTTGTTTTTAGAGGGGTTTTAAGTATTTGCCGAATTTAGCTATTCACTGGGGTGTCTGGAACGCATCCCCCAGCAAATACGGGGGGTTCACTATAGTCCAGAAATGGAACTTATAGATCATTGAGGCTAGGATGTTGGTATTTAATATATGATTGATGGGTTTCCACAAAAAGATTAATTTTTATATAATTTTTCTCTAAAGAACCCATAATTTTCCAATTGCCTAAATCCACCGTACTACTGTAATGCAATTTCCAGACATGTCTCCAAAGCTAGAGAACGGTTTGCAGCACCTTGATCAGTGGAGCTGGTCATTACCTGCATGTCTGCTGTTTGTTTAATAAATACTTTAATCTTGCTTCATATTACCTATATACATGCTATTTTTATTACAGTATAACCTTGTCTCATTTATATGATTAATATGTTTCCCATAGCCAAGTGTGAGAATTTTTATGTATTTTTAACCTTTGAAAATTTTTTAAAGTAATACCTTTTGGCCTGGATCACCTGTTTAAGTGGCTCAGCCCTGTCAGTAGACAACTTCATATATACAGTAGTACCTCGAGATACGAAAGGCTCAACTTACAAAAAATCCAAGTTACGAAAGCAAAGACAAAAAATTTTACTGCCTCTACATACAAAAAGTTTTCAAGATACGAAAGGTTTCTGAAAGTCCGAGATTCGCCCCATAACAATTTTGAAACTCGCGTCGCACGCCGCATCTTAGTTATAGTAGACTCGCCCCCACCATCCATCCCTCCTGCTCTCCCATTGGTTCCTGATGCTAGCCAAGCCATGAGATCCTTCTCTAATTGGACAGCATCCCTCCATCATGCATCTTCTATACATACGTACTACGTGTTGGCGTGCTTACCTCGGCCACTTCACACCCGAAACTTTACCGTACGCAATCGGCATTCGTTCGCTCTAACGATTTCGTTTAGTAACGTAAATTCGTTAGTGACTTCGTTGCAAGTACGTACATATTATCGTGTTGTGAGAACGTAACTTAATTACGTACAGTACATAGAGTCATGGGTCCCAAGTTAAAAGTTTGCTGAAGTTCACAGAAAGAAGAGAATGCTTTCTATGGAGACAAAAATGGAGATAATAAAAAAGTATGAAGCTGGCTTGCGGTTGAGTGTGATCGCTAAGGAATACGGCCAAAATCCGTCGACAATAGGCACCATCCTTAAGCAGAAGGAAGCCATCAAAGCAGCTACACCTTCCAAGGGCGTAACTATTTTGTCCAACAAGAGGAGCCATGTGCATAATGAAATGGAAAGGCTGCTTCTTGTATGGATCGAGGACAAAGAAAATCGATGGCGTACGATAACCGAGACGGCAATCTGCCAGAAGGCCAGCGCTATTTTCAGCGATTTGATTGCCCAAGCCAAAGACGACGGCGGAGAGGGGACATCAACGGCAACCCCAGAGTTCAAGGCTTCTCATGGGTGGTTCGAAAAATTCCGTAAACGGACTGGCATCCATTCGGTGGTGAAGAAATTGAAATTAGGTAAACTATAAAAAGTAAAACGAAGTGTAAAAAATCAAAAAAAGGGACAAAATAAATTTTATTTTAAGTTTTTTGTAAAGTTAAGTGTTACAGTTTTGTTAATGTGTTTTGTAAAGTTTAGTTTGTTTTTTGACATTTTTTATGTGTTTCGTAAAGTTAGTGTACGTATCTGCCGTTTGTCCTCCTCCTCCTCCTCTGCCGCCACTTTCGGGAGATAGCCTCACTCGAAAGGTAAGCTTCGACATTTTAACGTTACAGTAATAAATCTTTCTTGTACACTAATATACACTTTATTTACAGGTTTGGATTTTTATTCTTAATTTAGGTATTGAATGGTCCAAATTGTTGTAGTATTTCATTGTTTATAGGTCAATTTAGCTTTATTATGAAATTTAATTGGGTGTTTTTGGAGGGCTTGGAACGGATTAGCCGTTTTAACATGTAAAATGTGTTCCAATGATACGAAAAACTCATTATACGAAGGCCGCCTCGGAGCGGATTAATTTCTATCTCGAGGTACTACTGTATTCAGTTAGTACTTTGTGCAATGTGAGTTTTTGTCTTCACAGTGGTCGTTTTTTTTGCATTTCATTTGGTAAAAGTAAAAATCTTTATGTTGATTACTTGAAGAGTTCCTTTTTGTTATTCCATGTTTTTAATTCCGTTTGATGATATTTTAGTATATACATAATATATTTTCATGTATATCATCTACTTGTGTCATGTGTATAGTCTTCTTGTAAATCAGTTTTATGTAACGTTGTTATTCAACCCTAATTGCCTTGAATTTATTCAGGTTTAGTTTTCATTAGTAAAGTGAATTGCTTCTAAAAATATTTAGTGGACCCCTAACCAGGGTTGGGTATTATTCATTTTTATCAATTCCAATTCAATGGAAATTGGGAATTTATCAAATCCAATTCAATTCCAAATCTTATTACAAATAAATGTTCAATTCCAATTCAGCTCAAATTCTGAGGGTTTCTATTCCAATTCAATTACAATTCATTATATGAGCGATATTTCATATGAGGGGCGTAACTTAAATTTTTCTCACCTTGGGCAAGCTACTCACATCTGTATTAAGATCACAAATTATTATACAATTTTGTGATAAACATAAAGCTTACATTTTCAGTTAATAAAATTTGGCTTCTCAAAATTATGCCTTAGAAAAATGTTTACCCCATAATATAGGCCTATCTTATCAACTCAGGTATTCTAAACTGTGTCTATGGTAAAAAATAAATGCTACAATCTCATTATACAATTTTGTAATAAACAAAATTCATTTTTGTACATGAAAACTTACCAGCAGAATATATACTTAGCTATAGACTCGGTCGTCCCGACAGAATTTCAAAACTCGCGGCACACGCGACAGGTAGGTCAGGTGATCCACCATTCCCGCCGCTGGGTGGCGGGGTCTGGAACCATTCCCGTTTTCTAAGTCATAATTTCTCTGTCGGTTGAACGGACAACACTTATTGTTCGTTCCTCCATCTTGGAATTCTACTCGTTTGCCGAGAATTTGGATTGATTTTTTGGTGACGTATTCTGTTTTTCTCTGGCTTGGCATACGCTTATTGTGGACTGTTTTTCGACTTTGGTTTTGACTACTCTTTCACGATGTCTGACGCTAAGGCTTCACCTATGTTTAGAGTTTGTAGTAGGGAAGGTTGCAAGGTTAGGCTGCCGAAATCGGCAGTAGATCCTCATAGTATTTGCGCTAAATGCAGAGAGAATGAATGTTCTTTTAATAATACCTGTGTTGAGTGCGAGAACCTAACAGAGCTTGAATGGAAGGAGTTATCTTCATATGTTAGGAAGCTTGAGAGAGATAGAGTAAGGAAGGCTTCAGCTAGGTCATCTAGTAGATCTTGTTCTCTAGAACAAGAAGTTAACTCCTACTAACGATTTTCCCTTAGCCTCAGCTGCTTCTCCCTGTTCTGAATCCAAAGATTCTTCTTCAGAGAGGGAAAATGTAAAAGCTTCCATCAAGAAACTTCAAGCTCAGTTACGAGCTCTAAATGAAGGTAAAGAGTGTGATAGTGACTTGTGCAGTGTCCCCAGTGCAGTGGAGGGGGCGTCTGACCGGTCCTCATTGCTCCTATGGCCTAGACCGCTTCCAAACTCCAGGACCAGGGGAGGAGGAATGTCGAAAGCCGCAGGGAGGATGCAGAACATCCCCAACGGTCAGGCGTCCTTCGGCAGATCCTGTTGTAAAGTCCCAGGCTGCCTCGGATTGCCGCAGGAAAAGGCGTCCTAAGGGAGTGTTTTTCGGCCTCAGACTCTTCCTCTCCTAACGAGGATGGAGTTCGGCCTCTCTTTCGCGCCCTTTGAAGAGAGCCTGGAAGGCTCCTAAAGGAGACGCGGCTGATTCCAGCCTAGAGCGTTTTTCCCGAGAATTGGCCTTCGGTGCCTAAGAAGACGAGACAAGAGGAGCCCTCTCTTCAGGATCCTATGAAGAAGTTTTTGATAAATCTGCAAGAGCAGTTAGCCTCTTTAGTAGGCTCCTTTGCTAAGGATTCGACAAGGAGGAAGGATGTTTCGCTCCCTGTTAAGAGTTCCGCTAAGCGCCCCTCTTCGTATAGGAGAGAACCCTCACAATCTCCAGGGCGTTTATCGCCTTCGTCGAGAGACTCGTCAGACAGGAGTTGTTCTCCTGAGAGGAGAGTTCTTTCGCCCTATAGGCTTTCTTCTCCAAAGCGCCCTATGACGGGTAAGGCTTTGAATCCTGGTAGACAGGAAGAACGTAGCCTCTCTCCGATGAGACGCCGCGAATCGAGCAGAAGTCTCGATCGGTTTAGGTTCAAGGAACCGGAAGATAGACTAAACCGATTTAGGTATCAGTATCCTTTGGGTCTACAGGACCAGGAGCCAGGCAGGCGCAAAGAGGCAGCGAGACGCAAGAAAGGGCGTCAAGAGCCTCTCAAACCACAGGATTCAGGACGTCAGGAGTCTGCTAGAAGGCAGGAATCAGGACGCCAGGAGTCAGGGCGCCAGGAGTCAGGGCGCCAGGAGGGTCAGGACGCCATGAGTCAGGGTGGACCCGCCATGGAGGTCAGGGTGCGCCAGGACGTTCAGGACAGCCCAGGAGGCAGGAACTCCAGGTGAATACGTTAGGCGTCAAGAGTTAGGGCGCCAAGAGCCTGTTAAGCGTCAGGAATCAGGGCGCAGGGATCTTTTCAAGCGCCCTGAATTAGGGTGCCAGGAGCCTGTCAAGCGCCGCGAGTCTGGCGAACCGCAAGGGCCTAGACAACAAGAGTCTAGTAGGCGCAAGAGTGTTTCGGACCGACAGGAGCCTCATTCTTCGTATAGAAGCTCGAACGTTCAGCGCTCCCCTCCTTTCAGGAAAGTTCTTCTTCTCCCGGGAAGAGCCCGATCACTCCCAAACGGTCTCCTCAGTGGATCCGTTGGAACAGGTATCGGAAGAGGAGGAGCCCGTAGATGTAGCAGTTTCTGACTACAAGAGGCTCTCTCTTTTGCTGCTCAAGGAGTTCGGAGACTCCCTTCATCCTGCTGACCCTCCTTCACCAGGGATCTTGATGTCGAGCACAAAAGCTCACAAGTCGTCTTCCTTCGTCAAGATGCGCCCTGCTCTTTGTATGAAAAAGGCCTTAAAGACCTTTTCAGAGTGGTTGACTTCCAGAAGGGAAGCGGGCAAAACAGTTTTTTCCTGCCCTCCTTCCAAGTTAACAGGTAAACCAGGAAGGTGGTACGAGACCAAGGAACCTATGGGGTTAGGCCTCCCTTCATCCGCAGACGCGGATTTCGCTTCTTTAGTGGACTCTTCCAGGAGGAAGTCTTTGCTTTCTGCTAAAGCAACATGGGGCATGTGTGAGCTGGACCACCTTCTAAAGGGCCTCTTTAAGACCCTGGAAGTCTTCAACTTCATGGACTGGGCTTTGGGAGCGTTAGCTAAGAGAGCTCAGGACACTGACTTTGTCTCCATGGAGGAACTTTCAGCGTCCTGGCTTGCTTGGAGAAAAAGAGAGACCCTCTTTTGTACAGCCCTTTCGAGGTGCCTCCTCTTCTAGGACCCCTCTTAGAGGTCGCAGACCAGATAGAAGGAGTAGACCATCTAGAAGGTCCTTCGGGAAGTCTAGATGAGCAGGGAGTCCTCCAGACAAAAGTAGGCGCCAGACTACTCCACTTTGCAAAAGTCTGGGCGCAGAAGGGAGCGGACTCTTGGTCCCTCTCGATCCTGAAAAAAGGATACTTTGATCCCCTTCAGGGAAAATCCTCCCTTGACGACAACTCCCAAGGGAGTTGACTGCAAGATACTCGGATCCGGTCCGAAAGCTTGCTATTTTGCAAGCAGTGGAACAGATGATTTCCAAGGAAGCTGTAGAACTGGTTCAAGATCTCCAGTCTCCAGGATTTTACAATCGGCTGTTCCTGGTACCGAAAGCATCGGGGGGATGGAGACCGGTTCTAGACGTCAGTGCCCTGAATTTCTTTGTTTTGAAGAAGAAATTTTCGATGGAGACGTCTTCCTCTGTTCTGTCTGCTCTTCGTCCAGGGGACTGGATGGTGTCCCTGGACCTTCAGGATGCGTATTTCCATGTGCCAATTCATCCGGCAGCAAGGAAATATCTGAGATTCATGTTCCAAGGGAAAGTATTCCAGTTCCGAGCGATGTGTTTCGGACTTTCGACTGCCCCTCAAGTCTTCACGGACATCATGAAGAATGTAGCTTATTGGCTACATCTGGAAGGGATCAGGATCTCTTTATATCTGGACGATTGGCTATAATAAGAGCCCAATCGGAGAAAAATGTCTGGAGGAACCTTTTATTTACTCTAAATTTGACAAAGTCCCTAGGACTTTTAGTCAATCGCGAGAAATCCATGCTGACTCCCCAGCAAAGTATTGTCTATCTGGGGATTCAGATGGATTCTCGGGATTTTCTAGCGTATCCTTCGCAGGAAAGGAGAGAACGCTGCTTAGAAAAGGTGGCAGTCTTCTTAAGGAAAGAACATTGTTCCGCGAGGGAATGGATGAGCTTACTGGGGACCCTCTCCTCGAGGGAACAGTTCGTTTCCTTAGGAAGACTACACCTACGACCCCTTCAATTTTATCTGAAGGAGAGATGGGATTGGAAGTCCAACAATCTGGGAGAAACCTTTCCAATCTCGAAAGGGATCAAGGAGAATATCCGCTGGTGGTTAGATCCACAGAAACTAAGCAAGGGAATCTCCCTTCACTTACAGAACCCTCGCCTAGCGTTATTTGCAGACGCCTCAGATTCGGGGTGGGGAGCGACCCTAGGTTCAGAAGAAGTGTCAGGCACTTGGGAAGGAGAACAAGTGTCCTGGCACATAAACAAAAAAGAACTAACAGCCATTCATCTAGCTTTAGTTCATTTCGAGGAACAGGTCTCAGGTCTGGGGATTCAGATTCACTCGGACAACACAACAGCCCTCGCTTATATAAAGAAACAAGGGGGGACGCATTTCCTTTTCCCTGTACGAATCAGCAAAGGATCTGCTGATTTGGGCTCAGGAAAGGAGATCTCTCATTCTCACAAGGTTTGTGCAGGGAGAGAGAAATGTCCGGGCAGATCTGTTGAGCAGAAAAGAACAAGTCCTACCCACGGAATGGACTCTCAATCCTCAGATTTGCCAGCAACTATGGCATCTGTGGGGAAGGCCCAATATAGACCTGTTCGCGACCAACAGGAATCACAGATTAGAGAACTATTGCTCCCCGATCTCGGATCCACAAGCAGTAGCAGTAGACAGCTTTCTGCTAGATTGGACGGGCTTGGACACATACGCCTTCCCTCCTTTCAAGATAGTAGGGGAAGTATTGAGGAAGTTCGCTTGCTCGGAAGGAACAAGAATGACCCTCATCGCTCCCTTCTGGCCAGCTCTCGATTGGTTCACAGAGGTGCTGGAGTGGTTAGTAGATTTTCCAAGATCGCTTCCACTGAGGAACGATCTTCTCAAACAACCCCACTTCGACAGGTTTCACAAAACCTCCCCGCTCTAAGTCTGACCGCCTTCAGACTGTCGAAGGACTTGTCAGAGCAAGGGGCTTTTCACGAGAAGTGGCGAAGGCTATTGCAAGAGCCAGAAGAGTCTCCACCTCTAAAGTATATCAGTCGAAGTGGGAGTTGTTTAGAAGATGGTGTAAGGGGAAGGAAATATCCTCTTCCAGTACCTCTGTAACTGAAATCACAGATTTTTCTCCTATATTTGAGAAAAGACTGTAACCTGCAGTATCAACAGTGAAGGGTTACAGAAGTATGCTGGCCTCAGTCTTTCGACATGGAGGAATAGATCTGAACCAATAATAAAGAATCTACCATGACCTTATAATGGTTCTTTCGAAACCACGAAAGACCATGTAATCAAGAAACCTAGCTGGAACTTGGATGTGGTCCTCAAGTTCCTAATGTCGGAAAAATTTGTACCGTCTCACGCAGCTTCTTTTAGAGACTTAACGAGAAAGTCATTATTCCTCTTTGCGTTAGCAACAGCTAAGAGAATTAGCGAGTTGCAAGCTTTGGAAGGTAAGTAGGTTTTAAGAAGGATTCAGCGATTTGCTCCTTTAAACCATTTTTTCTAGCAAAAATGAAATCCCTCAAAGCCTTGGCCAAGAAACTTTGAGATAAGAGGACTATCTTCATTAACAGGAAGAGAACTAGAGAGGACTTTGTGTCCAGTCAGGGCACTCAAGTTCTACCTGGAGAAGAAAAAGTTGCTGGGAGGTACAGAAGAAAGTCTTTGGTGCTCTGTAAGAGATCCGAAAAGATCGATTTCCAAGAATGCCCTTACATTCTTCATAAAGGATGTAATAAGGGAAGCTCACCTTAAGTGCGATGAAGAGCACCTCAAGGTTCTCAGAGTAAGAGCTCATGAAGTGAGAGCCATAGCTACGTCAATGGCATTTCACAAAACATGGTCTCTGCAGGCACTTATAGAGTCTACATTTTGGAGATGTAATTCTGTGTTTGCCTCGAATTACCTAAGAGACGTAAAATTTCGTACGAAAAGTGCTTTGCTCTGGGAGCGTATGTTTCGGCGAATTCAGTGCTGGGAGAAGGGGCTGAGGCTAATCCTTCGTAATTTACTTTAGTGTTTAAATTATCTTTTATTGGTGGTTGTTTTTATTGGTTAATTGTCAGAGGGAATAGGGAACCCTCTTGCAATTCATAGATTATAACAGTACTAACATGGTCAGGTGATCGGGATTGGCTTCAGTGCTCCTTGTGATTATTTTTAGTAACCTTAACTCTGTCATGTAAGAGGGCGAGTCTCCATTGATATGACAAAAGGTCAAGGCTCTACCATGTAAGTGGGTCAGCCCCCATTGGTACGATCCAGAATAGGCTCGGTCGCATAAGCGGGCTAGCCCCCATTGACACGATCCAAAGAGTTATTCAGCCATAGGTTCATTCCTCGCTGAAACTCTTTGAGGCAGGCAGACTCATCGACAGTAGTCATGAAGTCTTCAGCCCAATCAGGTAGGAACCATGGATTATTTTATCCAAGAACATAGGTTGTTTTTTCCCTGTTTTTTAATGTATTTAGTTTAAGTATTATTTTGTTTTTAGCTGTCTCTTGCCCGCCACCAAGGGTGCCAATCAGCTAAGTATATATCTGCTGGGTAAGTTTTCATGCACAAAAATGATATTGTTAAGATACAATAAAGTTTTGTACATACTTACCTGGCAGATATATACGATTAATGGCCCACCCATCCTCCCCTCAGGAGACAGGTGGAAGAGAAATTATGGCTTAGAAAACGGGAATGGTTCCAGACCCCGCCACCCAGCGGCGGGAATGGTGGATCACCTGACCTACCTGTCGCGTGTGCCGCGAGTTTTTGAAATTCTGTCGGACGACCGAGTCTATAGCTAAGTATATATCTGCAGGTAAGTATGTACAAAACTTTATTGTATCTTAACAATATCATATTTCTTATAACCAAAAAGTGGCATCTTGTGATAACAAAATTCAATTTTTTTTATAAACAAAAAGATTGAAAGTGTAATTTCTGTCAGTTTGCCTGAATGAGATGGTGTGTAACAGATCCAGCTTATGATTATATGTATGAATATGGTTGCCAAACACCATAGTAGATGACAGGATAGGGCAAGTAAGGCAGGACAAGACTTGATCTGTACTGTGGGTACAGGACCAGTACGGGTATGACTCAAAACAGTTAGAGTTGCTAAAATCGGAATTTTTTTTTTATAATAGCCCATAAATCATGTTCTGATCTTTATAGCCTAATTCTATCTCTATAAATATATATCTATTCATAACTTGTCATGTTCAAGAATTCAAGGTTTAATTCCTGTTATTTAGCCCTAATGAGATGGCATGTAAAGGTCCAGCTTAACATCTACATATAAGTGTATCGTTCAATTGATATCAACTCACAGCATTTTAGCATCAATTCATATCAATTCATCGCATTTTAGCATCAATTCAGGTCAATTCACCTTAATTTTTTGGCATCAATTCCAATTCAATGCCAATTAATTTGGTATAAATTCCATTATGTCAATTTTTTTCAAAATTCCATTCAATTCCAATTATGCAATTTTAGCATCATTCCATTCAATTCATAATTGACCCCAACCCTGCCCCCAACTTTTTGCAGTTCTGGATTCACGGCTTCCCCTTTTCACAATTTTTTTTGGTGGAATGTATATCCTTATTCACAAAAAATGTGTCTACTCACGAATTTTTCATTGAGAAATATTCACTATTTACTGGATTTTCATATTTTCATGACTAATTACAGTTTTCATGATAAAACTATGAAAATCCTAGGGTATGAGCCTTTTTAGAGTTTTTTTTGGTGCTTGAATGATCAAAATAGGCAGTTAGTGTACCGTATTTGCTGGCGTATTAGACACTTTTTTATTGTTAAATGTATAAGAAGAAAAATAAAAAAACCTGCCCTGAGTCCAATGTGGCCATATTACAGATGGGAGACTGAAGCCATAGGCAAGCATATAATGGGTAGGCACAAAAATTGTTGCTAATAATAAAACATTGAAAAATGAACCTAATTATTAAAGTAAATTGTGTTACTAATAATAAATTGTTGAAAAGAAGCCAAATTATCCATCTGTTATTACAAACTTATGAAAAAGTGCTTACAATACGTCGGCAGTTAGCCCGTCAGCCATTTACAATGAGTGGATGTAAACAAAAACATAGCGCTGCTTGCTGTTTATTTATGGTAAATGTCAAACAAAGTCCATACCATACTTTATTTCAATAGACTCTCACATTATTGTATTTCATGGCCAAAATCACATTTTTCCCTACAAAATCACTTTAAAATCTTTTTCTTGCAGTAAATTTTGTAATGGAAACATACAAATTTTTTTTTTGTTTTCCACAAAACTATACCTTGTAAAATTAGGGTGTGCATCTTATGCGAGGGTCCGTCTTTTACGTATTTGCAGATTTTAGCCATTTTGGGGGGGCGTTGTTGTGGTACGCGTCCCCCACCAAGCCCGGTGGTCAACTATACATTATAGTGTAGCCTAGCAGAAATGTAGCTGATTACAATAGTTGTAACTACGTATGTTTGTGAGAAGTGCATGCTCATAATAAAAAATGAAAATGTAGTATTAAGGATAACATTGCATTAAATATCAGGAAAAATATCAGAGGAAGAAAGAAAGAGAATGCAGTAAGTGTGTAGTGTTTCATAACATAAATATGTCAGTACCAAACTCATACATACACTTAAAAATTAAGTATGTAGTATATAGCATTGCAAATATGCATCAATAAAAATAACCAAAAGAATTTCTGAATAATGCACAGTAATTTTGTGTAATCGTACCTAGAAAACAATGACATGAAGCAGAGGTCCCAGTATGGCTGTGATGACTCGGGGACATTTTAGTCCATGTCAAAGTTATTGAATGCCATTGGAAATGGAGTGAACGTTATGTTTCAAACTCATTGGGTTTTAAGGTCTTAGACTGAGGAAATGAAATTGAAAAGGTGAGGAGAATACCAAAGGATCTGATTGGGGTAAGGGAGACTGCAAGAAAACCCAGGCAATGGCACAATGTTAGGTCCATAAAGACTCCTAGTTCAGAAAAGAGTAGGTCGTCTTCTGCCTTTCTGACTAAAGTTTTGTTTCTTCTGTTAAAATAATTAATTCCCTTAACCCTCTTACGCCGACTGGACGTATTTTATGTCGACATTTTTTGTCTCCCGGTGTGCTGACTGGACGTATTTTACGTCGACTTACAAAAGTTTTTTTTTAAAATTCGCGAAAATACTTATAGGCCTTCCAGCCTAAAACTTTTGAATCACGCGCCTTGGGGGTGGATGCTGGGAGTTCACGGATCAAGGTGTTGTTTTGTTTACAATTGTTACGCAGGCGCGCAAGTGCAAATTTCTTTCTTGCCGCACTAAAAAAAGTCTCTGTGACACATCTCTGAAATTATTTCGTCACTTTGACATAATTTTTGTACCATTGTAAATTAGCCGTTACATGAAGTATTATATATGAAAATGTGCGCATTTTTATGTAGAATACAACAATAAAATACTCATGATTGTAGCTTTTATCAGTTTTGAGATATTTTCATATAAATAACGATAATTGCCAAAATTTCAACCTTCGGTCAACTTTGACTCTACCGAAATGGTCGAAAAACGCAATTGTAAGCTAAAACTCTATATTTTAGTAATATTCAATCATTTACCTTCATTTTGCAACTAATTGGAAGTCTCTACCACAATATTTTGATTTATGGTGAATTTATGAAAAAACTTTTTCCTTACGTCCGGGTGGTAACTCTTCCGAAAAAAAATCATACATGCGATTGTGGTAATGTTTGCACCATTTTAAAATTAGCCGTTATATAAAGTTTTATATATAGAAATGTGCGCAATTTCATGCACAATACAACTAAAAACAACCCATGGTTGTAACTTTTATCAGTTTTGAGATATTTTCATATAAATAACGATAATTGCCAAAATTTCAACCTTCGGTCAACTTTGACTTTACCGAAATGGTCGAAAAACACAATTGTAAGCTAAACGCTTATATTCTAGTAATATTCAAGCATTTACCTTCATTTTTCAACAAATTGGAAGTCTCTAGCACAATATTTCGATTTATGGCGAATTTATGAAAAAATAACATTTTCTTTACGTCCACGCGGTAACTCTTCCGAAAAAATCATACGTGCGATTGTGGTAATGTTTGCACCATTTTAAATTAGCCGTTACATAAAGTTTTATATATGAAAATGTGCGCAATTTCATGTAGAATACAACTAAAAATAATTGAAGGTTGTAGCTTTTCTCATTTTTGAAATATTTGCATATAAATCACGATAAATAGAAAAAAAACCACGTTCGGTCAACTTTTGACTCTACCGAAATGGTCGAAAAAACCCGCAATTGTAAGTCTAAAACCCTCCTTACGTCTAGTCAACATATTCAGTCATTTATCTTCATCCTGAAACAAATTCGAAGTCTCTAGCAAAATATTTAGATTTATGGTGAATTTAAAAAAAATCTTTTTCCTTCCCTCCGCGCGCGGATTCTCCGCCACAAATCTCCGAAATGCGTACGTCCCATTCTCGGAATATTTGCTCCATTTCATATTAGGCAATTTCATAGAGTTTTATATAGAAAATGTGCGCAATTTTTATGTAGAATAAAACGAAAAATATTTGAAGGTTGTAGCTTTTCTTATTTCCGAAATAATTGCATATAAAAAATATATATAAAAAAATTCGACATCGGTCAACTTTAACCTCGTCAGATATGGTCGAAAACTGCAATTGTAAGCTAATACTCTTACAGTATAGTAATATTCAATCATTTGTCTTCATTTTGAAAGAAATTGGGAAGTCTCTAGGACAATATTTAGATTTATGGTGAATTTTGACAAAAATATTAGTTTACGTCCGCGTGTTACGAATCATGCATTATTTTGTGATAATATTTTCTCTGTGTTGCTTTTATTGTTTTACAATGTGTTATATACCAAAATGATTGCAATTTAGTGTACATTACAATGAAAAAAGTTAACTTGTTACCTTTAACCGTTTTGCGCACAGCGCGATTTGAATACAATTATATATGAAATTTTGTTTTTGCGCTATCATATATCGCATTATTTATATATGATAATGATAATTTTTTTCATTTCTGATGGTTGCATACTATACTTCAGCCAATGACAAAAAAAGGAGCCAAAAAGGAACTCTTAATCTTGAAAACTAAGCGTGCTGTGATTTTTTGAAAAAAATATTTTTTCCGCTTCCGCGCTCACTCTGAAACACCTCCGGCACACGGGAGACAATTTTTTTTTACCGCTTCGGCGTAAGAGGGTTAAGGGCCTCTAATACATTTTTGCTTCCAGGTTTGGTGGAGTAGTTTCATTTGTAAATGTATCAAGTCACTTGGTTAGTAAATCCGAAAGTGCCCCAAGCTCTAAAATCTTTGTAATACCTTTGGTGGCTTAACATTCTCTTCTGCCTTCTCCTCTAGTTTTGGAACACTCATTCACAACTTAATACCCAGAGTCACTCCCGTCCTCTTGAAGTCAATCTGCTGCTGCTTTGTCAGTGGAGGATTTAGCTAATTTTTAGAAAGTGACAGAGAAATCACTGGATTTGCAACCACAAAGTCTTAAGGGGGCCGGCCAGAACCCCTATATATGGGGGTATAGGGCGAAAAATGCAAAGTCATGAAAAAATTCATGGAGCTTCATATGGCAATTGAGAATACGTATACGAAATATTTTGTCAAAATTCCTCTTACTTTCGTAGTTACAGGGTAATTAGTAAACATAACTCAATAAGCCTAAAACATTCATCCGTACAAGAAAATGCAATATTTCTTCTGTTATCGTAAATTTTGATAATTATTGGCAAGAAATTTGTGAGAAATGGCATCTGTAGAGATTCCTTGGCTCGAAGAAGCGAGTATCTGTCTGGTTCAACCATGAATCAGTAGGAACACAGACTTCAAGTAGACTACACGTTCGAGTTTCACCTCGTGACATTCGCTTGCATTTACGTATGTTTATGTATGTTTCGGGAAGAAGTTCATCATGCCAATGAGGAAAAGACAAGGAAAACATCTCGCTAACATACAGACTAAGAAAAAATCGCTCTAGTATTATTACAGAATATCGTAATATACGTGTAGTTAGTGAAGAGAGAGGGGAGGGTTGCCTAGTAACGCCCCCTTCTTGCCTGACAGCACACGTCACACTGTGCCCAAGGCTACGATCTTTGAGCAAAGAGATCTTTATTTATGATAAATAACATAGTTTTGGTTTTTTGATACCCAAAATGGAATATGAAATTCATAATAATCATGATTTATTAAATTGTCTTTGTAAAAAGAGTACACCTTCGAGTTTCACCTCTGACATTCTCTTGCATTTACGTTTGTTTATCTTTGTTTCGGCAAGAATGTCATCATGCCAAAGAGGAAAATACAAGGAAAACATCTCGCGCTAACATACAGAAGAAAATTCGCTGTAATAAGCCGAGTTAGTGAAGGGAGAGAGGGGGTTACGTAGGAAGGAGTGCCCCATCTTGCCTCAAGCAGTGCCCCAGGCTACGATATATGAGCAAAGGGATCATCATTTATGATTAAATTATGATAAATAAAATAGTTTTGGTTTATTAATACACAAAAAAGAAATATACATTCATAATAATCATTATTTATTAACAGTGTCTTTATAGAAATACGAAGGAAAACTTTGAACGCCTGTATCTCAAAACTATACTTATTGACCTTCAAAATCTATCTGCCTCACTTAGTTTTAAAGCTATAACATTGGAATTTGGTATATAACTCAGAAAGACATTATAGAACATCAAATAGAGCCCTTTTTTCCAATCTTTGTTTAGTCTTTTTTTTATAAATTTTTTTTTCTCGTGATTTATAGGGTTTATTTTTTTACCATATTGAAAAATTCATATCTAGCAAAAAAATGACTTTTAGAAAAAAAACACTCCATTTGATTGGAGGTCTACATCAGGTCTATATATGGTAGTAATCCCAGTCTTAATATTAAATATCGGGAAGGGATGAATAGAATTTTGTTGAAAAATGGTTATTTTCTGAATAAGTTGCCCTCTGGCGTCACAAAACCGAAGGTCAGAGGCGAAAATCATATTGCGGTTTGGAGATGTCCCAAGTCACCTTATTAAGTGGTATGAATGTCAAAGCCCTGTTGTTAAAAAATGGCATTAGCCGGCCGGCCCCCTTAACATCTTCAGAATTCTCCAGTAGCTTCTAGGCAAAGTCATTGGTTGCCAGAGCCTTCCATGTTACAACCGAGCTAAATATCGTAGACTGCAAGTTGTATCAGTTTCAGTTTTCTGCAATCTTCCTTCCTCTTGATATATTTACTTTCAGAATCTTTATTTAAGAATATAGACCGATACAGTCTCATACTATGTACCATAGTTCCATGCTGGTACATGGGCTGTATCAAGGAAATGGCATTTTTCAGAATGGGAAAACAAAATACTAATCCTTTAATTTTTTGTCATCAGCGCTTCTTTGGACTAGTGTGCAGCAGTTTTCTATCAGTATGGTCACCATAACATGGTCTGAATGGATTTTCAAAATATTTTCTCAACCTGGTGGGCCCACCACAACACACAACACCACCCCCCCCCCAATTAGCTAAAATCTGAATACAGTATTGCCTCAGGTTACGAAATTAATCTGTTCCGAAGTGGTCTTTGTAACCTGATTTTTTTTGTATCTGGAACTACGTTTTACATGTAAATTGCCTCATTTGTTTGAAGCCCTATAAAAACATCACAGTAAATTTTATAATAAAGGTAAATTGACCAATAAGCAATGAAATACAACAATTTGGACCATTCAATGCCGCACCACCGAATGGATGCCAGTCCGTTTATGAAATTTATCAAACTAACCCCAAAAAGCCTGGAAGTCTGGGATTGCCTTCAATGTCCATTCTCCTGTGTCGTTTTCGGCCTGAGCATTCAGATCACCGAAAATGGCACTGGCCTTCTGGCAGATTGCTGTCTCGGTTATCGTATTGCCAGCGATTTCCTTGTCCTTAATCCATACGAGAAGCAGCCTCTTCATCTCATCATGCACGTGGCTCCTCATGTTGGACAAAATAGTCACACCCTTGGAAGGTGTAGCTGTTTTGATGGCTTCCTTCTGCTTAAGGATGGTGCCTATCGTCGATGGATTTTGGCTGTATTCCTTAGTGATCACACTCAACTGCATGCCAGCCTCATACTTCTTGATTATCTCCATCATTGTCTCCATAGAAAGGATCCTCTTCTTTCCGTGAACTTCAGCAACATTCTTGGGACCCATGGCTAATAACGTAAGTAATTAAGTTCACACGCAACACTATAAAGTAACTTACAGTACAACGAAAACGAAATCACTAACACAAATTTATGTTAACGAACGAAATCTACGTGAACAAACTTATTCCACGTGTGTACGATAACGCTGCCGAAACGAAATGGTCGAGGAACTCCCTTACGTAGAGGCATGATGGTATAGATGCTGACCAATTGGAGAGCAGGATCTTACGGGGTAACTAGCGTCAGGAACCAATGGTAGAGTGGGAGGATGGTGGCGAGTTTACAGTTGGCGGCGCGCGAATTTTAGAATTGTTCTCGGCGGCCCGGGTGAATCTTGGACTTTACAGTACACCCTTTCGCGACCCGAATTATTTTTGTATGCAGAAGCAAACAAATCTTTGTCTTTGCCTTCTTGACCTGGATTTTTCATACTTAAGGCCTTTCGTATGTAGGGGATGACTACCAAAAATGCATATATCTTGTGGCAGGATCACAAGGCTAAAAAAAGCAAAAGCAAGCAAGACCTCCCCATATTTACGTTAACCACTCCTGGCTTATAAATTTCCCCCAGCCACACTTTCCTCTTTACTTTACTTTAATTACTAACAGCAAGACAAAAAACACAATCTCAAACACATTTACTCACCAGGAAACTTGACACAATCAGAGCAAGAAGCTGTGCTTTCAGCGTAATATGGCCGTCGAAAAACAACTCCACTGCTAGTAGCGAACTAACATCAAACAACAAACCACTATCATCAACTCCCACTGAACACTAAAAAACAAAAACAAAACAAACAAGCACCAAGGCCATACAAAGCATGATAAATCACTAGCACAAACAAACACACACGACACCAAAACTTCACACAGCTCAATAAGCACCACAATTTCAACACAAACAAACACCTATCAGCATCAAGAGTTCACAACTCACAAACACAACAGCTCACAAATCAAACAACAGAAACTCATAAACTCAACAACCTTCAGACAGATACAAGCACAACAAACTCAATTACACAATATCAAAACAATCCAGAAAACATAAAACAGCAACTCACTACCTCTGACCAGACTGACTTTCCCAATGCCTTCTGACTCCCTCAAGGCTCTGTGACCGAGTCCGCAGATGAATCCAACCAGCCACCAACAAGCAATTCACTCATCAACTACCAATACACCATTCACTCTCTCTCAAAATGGAAAACTACAGACACATACCTTCCCCATACTATCTTATCAACAACAAATAAACACAAAACACTATACAGCAAAAACACAAAACATCCAAACCCTTCCTATTGCCTCCAATGAACACCAAATACTAAAAACAAGTACAACAACCAAAACAACCAGTCTCTCTCTCTCCTCTCTCTCTCTCCCATCTCCTCTCTCTCTCTCTCTCGTCTCTCTCTCTCTCTCTCTCTCTCTCTCTCTTCTCTCTTCTCTCTCCTCTCTCTCAAGTGACCCTTGAGAACGTCAAATGGCAACCACTACATAACTCCTCAATAACCTGAGTATTTTAATAGTTTTATCACAAAAAATGCATTCACTATGAGATCACAGCTGGTGTCCTGGTGTTTTTCCAGAATAAAATTTCATTAACGTACCGGACAAAGATGACACTTTGTCACAGGGTATCTTACATCCCTACCTAATTTTTGACTGTATTCTGTATTACAAAATTTGCATAATTCTGGTAATTATGGAAGTAACATTGACTTCCTGTAGACATCGCCAGCAAACTCAGAGGAATGTCTTTCAAAGATATAATAATGTAACTTATGACATCATTAACTTGGCAACAGTGAAATACAAACAATGCTCTTTGGTTACACTTTGTAGTAGTAGTAGTATATTCAAGTGCTAGAAACCTTTAAGAAAAGGGTTTCCACAAGTAATCTGAGAAATTACTTTCTATCACTATTTCTCTATAGAAAAATTATATAATTAAAAATCAATTAACAAAATGAAGGAAACTTTGGCATTCATCGTAACTCCTTTAATATTTTTCCTAATGTGACAGTGACGATCATTGTAATAAATAGATCATATGTAATTATCTTTCTGCACCTAATGGAAGTCAATAAATGACAAAAACTTGGTAGCCTTGGATGTCTGGGTGTACTCCTTACCCAAAAAAAGGGCCCTATTATTCATTTGGCTGTTCAAACTTACGTAGGGTTTGCCACAGGCCTCCTCACTTCTAAATAGTTGTGCAAGTCGAGTCACAAAAACTGTCTTGCAATCGGGGGGCAATGACTTTTCATAACTCCCAACTGCTTCGGCTGCTTTATTTTACTCTTATGATTATACTTTTTTCTCATGTAAGTAATAAAGAATGCTGCCAAAAATTAGGTAGGGATGTAAAGTATACTATGACTAAGTAATATCTTTGTCAAATGCACAGAAAAAAAGTTATTCTGGAAAAACACAGGGACAAAGGCTCTGAATCTCATAGTAGTCACAAAACTTATATGAAAATCTAGTAATTAGTGAATATTTCTCTATGAAAAATACCAGGAATATGCTAATTTTCCACGTATAAGGTGTATATATGTTCCATTTGGTATTTTAATAGGTAAGTCTGCGAATCCAGAACTGAACTTGAATTTCACTCACCAGTTGCAGTTGTTTAAAATTAGGTGAAATCGATTCAAAATGCCTTGAGCAACAGTCCATGTATTTTTTAAAAATTTATCCCAGTTTTAACTTGTGGGAAAAACTTAAAACATGTCATGAAATTGCCTATGTGGTCTTCAGCAAAAATAGCAAATTAAATGAATTCATTTTCTGAGGGTGATAGACCACAGTGTGATCTTCGTGATATTCCCCTTACTGTAGAGCACTTATTGGTGGACTGCCTCAGCCATGTAGCTGAGTGAAGGCAGTATAAAGTAAGTTTTAAATGATGAGGATGTTAACAGGGTCAAGACTAGCTATTGACTTTTTTTATGATATTAGTAATACAGTACGTATATCAGTTTTGTTTTCTGAATACTCAAATGGCTCCAGTGCCAGGTCATAAGACCAAACTTTCCTATACAGTATCAATCAATTATATATGTAAATACGTGTATACAATTAGCATCACCCAAAGCTGGCAATGTAGAGGTAGATACCAGTGATGGATAAATACCAGCTAAAGCATAGAAATTACACTCCTCTTATGAAGAGAAAGAAATGAAAAATCCAGAAAAGAACAGTGAATTGTAAGGTACTGGTTAGAATAGTGCTGAGGAATGGCATCCTCTGAGGAAACAACCTGGGGAACAGTGTTCAGTGCTAAACAACACTGCAGTCCTCAAAAGGGAGGAGGGTGATTGATGGCTTCCTGATGGTTCAGGTGGTGCATTGTATTGCTACTAAGTTGTCCATCCATTGTAACATAATCCTAAGAATCTGGGGACATTTGAAGACAGCAGAAGTGGACATTTATGATGATGATGATGATGGATTTTGTGATGAAACAAACTCATTTTTACTTTTAGTGATTTATTTAAAGATATGATTGCATACTTTATATGTAATTTGCATTTCATTTCTTTTACAGGAGCTAAGATGTCCAGAATGCCGTGTGCTTGTAGAGGTGCCAGTGGACGAACTTCCACCAAATATATTATTGATGCGTATTTTAGAGAGCATGAAAAGTGCCCCAAGGGCTGCTTTAAATCAGTCTGTGAAGCCTTTTCATATATTACCTCATCCTAGCCAACCTCCTGGTCGGCCAGACCCTGTGGTTGAAGGTCCACCTCTCACTCAAGCACCACCTCCCCCTACACTTCAAAGCTATTCAGTTGCCAATACTACCACTTCATCTGCCTCAAGTACTACAGGACTTTCTGCCACTTTAGAGACTTCTCTCTTCTCTAGTAGCCGTCTGACAGGATTGGCCGGTGGAGGGGAAGGGGAAGGTCATGGAAATGTGTATGGCGGAAATATTAATACTATTGGAACCTCAGGAGTCACAGGAACTTTAGGTCGAGAAGGAAATGGCAGTCAGGGTGTTACTTTATCTAGTGGTCCTTCACATCTTGGTTTAGGGCTTACCTCTTCTTCTTCTTCAGCATCAACAGTACATCCACCAACATCACTGCTTACTGGAAATCAACATAGACAGGTGATTATTATGATATATTTTACTTTTTGTTTTATATTAAATTTAAATGCAGTCCTACATCGTGTATCAGGGTGTTCTTACAGGGTGCAAAACATTACTTTTTAAATGTATGTCTTCACTGTTCTCAGTATAGGTTAAATAAACATGGTTTGAAAATGTTATTTGGCATAACAAATGATTGAAGTTGGTATGTAGGGCAAAGCCCCACTGGTTCCCACTGGTTCTGTCACTAATGGTAATTACCTTACTTCACTACTTAGTTATTTTTCACTGTGACAGATTATTTTATTTAGGTGATTGTATTTCGTTTTGGTGATGGTTTTTAATTTGATTTAATTACCAACGTGATGATTTAATTCTCCTTTATGGTCAAGGTTATTTGCTTAAACATATATCATTCTGTGTTTGCAAATAAACAGTCATCATATATTATGGTGAAGTGCTGTTCACGAGTATAATGTATAGTTTGTGTTGTATACAGTATTCTCTTACTTATGCCTTTGTGAATATGTAATGTTAATCTTATTAACTTTGAATTATGGGTTGTGTTGCAGATCTATGCCCCTCGCATCTGTTTTGATTTTTACAAGAGTTTATAATACAGGGAGTCCCTGGCTTATGACGGGGTTCTGTTCTTGAGATGTGTCGGGAGCTGGAAAAAGTCGTAAGCTGGAAAATCATCAAAAATCCTAAGAAAACCTTACTTTTAATAATTTTTGTGTATTAAAAACTATATAAACTGCATTTTTATTGCATTTTTTATCAAAAAATCTTCAAATATTGATTATTTTGCATTTTTTTAGTCATATTTCTTCTGTCAAATCGGTGTCGTAACCGTCGTACCCTGGAACATGTGCCGTAAACCTGGAAATAATATCTGATGAATATAATTGAAAACATTGTAACCTCGGAACGCCATAAGCCGAATCCGTCATGAGCCGGGACTGCCTGTAGTAAAGAATTTTGTACATGAACTTTCCTGTCAGATATATACTTAGCTTTACGTCTCTGACGTCACGACAGAATTCAAAACTTGCGCACACGCGACAGGTAGGTCAGGTGATCTACCTTACCCGCCGCTGGGTGGCGGCTGTAAGAACCAATCTCCCTTTCCAGCCAGAATTTTTCTGTCGCCGGTGACGACTACACCTGTGGTTGTTACCTCCTGACAGCTTTATTCGATTCTCGTTGCCGTGGATTTATTTGGACTGACTTTCGGTGAAGTACCTGATCTTGTTGGCTTGGCATACGCACTTGTGGATTGTTTTTTGGATATTGATTTGGATTTGTTCCGATACGTAATACAAAAAACCATCGGTCCTTTAAACAATAGGAAGTAGCTAGCGGCAGCTGGAACGGTCGTAAGCTTCGAACAAGGGGAGAACGGTAGTTAACTGCTTGTCCGATCGTCGCGCGCCGCGCGACTGGGAGGTAAACAAATCACTTTTTGCTTTCGGCCGTGTGTGGGAAGGACGTGTTCGCCATCGCTCTGCCCGCTTGTCGTTTGCTTCAAACTTGAGTATTTGTTTTTTCTCTTTCTGTATATCAGGAGTGATTGTAAGTACTCTTTCTCTAGTTCAATTGAATTGCAATGAGTGAATTAGAGGAAATGGAGATATCACCGCGCCCTCCAGTCGCCCGTAGAGTGTGTCCGGGCTGGAGGGACGTAAATGTGGGGGGTTCAGGTCATTTGTTGAGGTGGACCCCCACGAGGTTTGTACTCGTTGTCGAGGGCGAGAGTGCTCCCGCAACGAACCATGTGTGGTTTGTATGAACTGGTCCGAGGCGCAGTGGGTGCTGTACGAGGGCAGGAGAGACTTAGGCCGGCCAAGAAGTCATCGGAAAGTCCAGTGACTCCTTTGGTGACGGACACTTCGTCCTCTTTCCTGCCTCCCGGCCAGCCCCCACGGTTTGCGCCTTCCCCTGCGGGGGGGTAGCGGAGTCCTTTTCCTCTCGATCCGTCGAGTGTGGAGGAGGGCGTCCGCTACCCGGATGTACAGCTGTATTCGGGGTGGTCTTCTGTCCGCTCTGGGGGGGATATTTCGCCCCCAGGCGCGGGAAGCCCCTCCCCATTAACCCGACTGTTGCTTCCGCAGGTGTGCCATCAGCGAAGGATGACTTGGGACAGGTGTGGGGAGTCCGCTGGGACTGCAGGGAGTGCCCAGCATCCAGGGGTTGCTACAGCGGTTGGCGGGGTCGGCCGTGGTCACTCATGGTGCGGTGACCACCACGACTACCACATTAACTACACCTGCGTATGAGATGCCACCACATCTTGTATATACGCCACATATAATGTCGGTGACCCCCCACCCACGGTGGCAGTACAAAAACCTCAATTGCCGCCGTTCCAAAGAGGACGATGCCACCACCACCTGGATTTTTTCCTTTGCCGACCCCGGACTTCCGCTGCCCAAAGAGTACCCCCTGACCTGCGCCAGTGCCACGGATGACGGTGGACTGTCGACAGGACGCCTGGCTCTCCCGTGGTACCTGCCGTGCCTGCCGTACCTGTGGCCGCTCCACGACTCTTTCCTTTTCAGGTACACATTCCATTTCAGATGTTCCTGCTGTTCCTGCTGTTCCCGGACCTGTTCCTGTCGTTCCCGCTGCTGGTGTTGCTGTAACAGTCTCAGGTCCTTCCGGACAGGTGCAGTCGGGCCCTGTTGCTTCGGCAACTGCCCCGGCTCCCTCCTGGATGGAAGACCTGACGTCTGTCCTGCGGAGCCTGGCGAAGAAGAAGAGGAAGAGGAAGAAGGTGTCGTCGTCGTCTTCATCGTCTTCTTCGTCGTCGGCTGCCTCTCCTTCCCCTTCGACTTCTAAGGCCAAACAGCCGAAGAAGAAGAAGGTTGCCTCCTCCCCCCCTAAGAAGACTCCTTCGGGAGCTTCTAAGGGCCCGGCTCGCTCAGGCGAGCTGGGGAGCTCTTCTGCTGGTCCTCCTGTTCCTTCTTGGGTGCAGGGCCCGTCGCTTCTTCTGCAAAGAAGAAGTCGACGGGGACCAGAGGTGCATCAGCCTCGCTGGTGTGTCCTCACCTGGTGCTAGTGGTTCTGCCGCTAAACCAGGTTCCGTCTCGGCCGCTTCTCGTTCGCGAGAAGCACCGAGTGGACGCTCTTCTAAAGAGGACCGTCCAGCCAAAGTTTCGACGTCCGAGCTAAGCTCGCCGTCAAGACAGCGGCACGGGGCAGAAGACTTGGCGAGAGTTGCGTGCAACGACGACTCTCGCCAGGCCAGTGGACGCTTCTCGCAGCGACCAACCGGCTGCTCGGGCTGACGTGACGGTCGCTGACCGGCCACGGGTTGAGGCGAGGAAGGAGTCCCCACGGCCGCCGGTACCAGCCACGGCTGGTACCAGCGGTTTGACGCGCCGAGAGGACGCTGGCCGGTCTCGACGCGAAAGGGAGCCTAGCAGGTCACCCGTCCGCCGCTCCCGATGGGACCGGGCGGAGACGGTGACCAGCGGCAGCTCGCCTGACGTTAGAGAGCGGTCTCGACGTTCTCAGCCGAGCCAATCGCCCCAGGCGAGCGGCGACGCTAGGCCTACTGCTAGACCGTCACCGCGGGTTGACGATCGGCAGCAGCCCTCTACGCACGCTGGTCCTGCCAGCGAGCGTGGGGGGAGCGTCAGGTCTGCCTCTCCTGTACCTTCAACCTCCTCGGGCTATACCGGGAGGAGCGAGGTACCAAGGAGCGATCACGAGAGGTGCGCCGCTCGTGACCCAGCTATGACGCCGTACGGCTCAGGCACGGTCTTAGGACCGACCAGGACGTACGCGCAAGTAGTTGGAGGCGACCGTCAGGGGTCTGTCGCTGTTCCTCCTTCTGAAGGAGGAGTATCGAGGGATATGCTCTTGTTGGAGGGACTGACGGTCCTACTCCACAGGACGCTGTGACGCCCGAGATACAGAGGAACTTCGCAGAGGTCATTAAGCTGATGCGTCTGCATAATGACCTCGCGGAAGGATCGTCGCTACCACCAGCAGAGCCCACGTCCCGGCTCGAGTCATTTTGGGGTCCCAAGAGGGAGCCCATAATGACGGTGGGGTTGCCACGATCAGAGCTTGCGGACTCAGTCCTGGATCAGGTGGAGAATCTCGTCTCAGGACGGGAGGACTCGCTGAAATCCGGACGGTCCTCTAAGCTGCTTCCTCCTCCTCTACAGCGGCAGAGGCGTTTTTTTACGTGCCATCAGAAGACCCGATACTGCCGAAACAGGTTAACCCGGAGTTAGCGAGGCTGACTCCAGGTGTGTCCCCTGCAGCAGCTCCTGTCGGAGAACCTATGTTCTCGCAGCAGGAGGCACTTGCTGCCCTGGAATCTACCGCTATGGCAGCATTCCAGGCAGTTCCTGGTGGATTTGTGGTCCCTCACAATATCCAAAGTAGCGGCCGGCTCCGGGAGTTTCTGCTCTCGAAGACGACGCTTCTTTTAGGAGACTGTGCCAGTCTGGAGGAAGAGCAATCTCTTACCTCGCCCATCAGACTGCTAACCTGTGGGCCAACTTGGTTCTTCGGCGTAGGGACGCAGTCCTTACCCGAGTGACCAAGGGGGCTGGGCGTGAGGCGGCACTCGGGCTAAGAAATGGACCTCTTAGGAGTTCCCCCAGCTCTCTTTCCTGGAGAGATGGTGGACGCTGCGGTGGTAACGGCGGCGCACTGACGAGAGTGACCGCTTAGTCCACCAGGCAGTCTCGAAGGTTTTCTGGGCAACCTCGAGTAACTGCGGCCAAACCAAAGAGCTTGGCTAGCGCTTCCACGGCGGCGAAGACGGTTGCACCGTCCAAACCCGTGTGAAGACTCCAGTTGTTTCGACTTCTGCGAGAGGAGGGCCGCAACCAGCCCTCCTCCCAGGCCTCCTTTCCCGAGGAGGTGTTGGAAGAAGTCGAAACGAGGAGGGAAACGCTAGGAACGGCGTTCCCCCCCTCACCTGCTGCCAGGAAGTGGGGGGGTGCCTGGCGAGCCATTGGGCGACTTGGCAGCGCTACGGCGCCGAGAACTGGATAGTAGACGTCCTTCGGGAGGGATATCTACTACCCATTCGAGTCTCGGCCTCCCCCCTCATCTCCAAACCGGTCCATCTACAGACCTATGTCCGGGGATCAGCAAAGGACAACGCTCTTCGACAGGAGATCAAGACCATGCTGGCGAAACGAGCTGTAGAAATCGTGGAGGACCAGTCACCAGGCTTTTACAGCCGCCTCTTCCTAGTGGAGAGGCATCGGGGGGCTGGCGCCCGGTGATAGACCTCTCTCCCCTGAACCGCTTCGTTGCGCACGACGCGGTTCACGATGGAGTCGGCACGCTCAGTGCTCGACTCGATCAGGGGAACGATTTCATGCTTTCGGTGGACCTGAAGGACGCGTATTTTCAAATACCCATCCATCAGTCCTCCAGAAAGTACCTCCGCTTCATCTTCGACGGGACGGTGTACCAATTCAGGGCACTTTGTTTCGGTCTCTCAACCGCCCCACAGGTGTTCACGCGAGTGTTCACTCTGGTGTCGGCTTGGGCCCATTCGAACGGGATACGTCTTCTGAGGTATCTCGACGATTGGCTGGTCCTGGCGAGCTCCCGCTCGCAGTTGCTACAGGACAGAGATCGACTCCTCAAGTTTTTGTCGCGATCTGGGGATCGTGATAAACTACGAGAAGTCAGATCTCGAACCCAAGCAGAAGATGAAGTACCTGGGTATGCTGATAGATACGGTAGCAGGGCAAGTCTTTCCCGCAGACTTGCGTATCAGCAAATTCAGGGAGGCAGCGGCGGTTCCTGTCGCGGCAGGAACAGGCAGCACAGCAATGGCAAGTCGTGATCGGCCATCTGTCGTCACTCGAGAGTTCCGTCCCTCACGGGCGTCTTCACCTGCGGTCTCTCCAGTGGAGGCTAAGGGAGAGTTGGTCCCAGGCCAAGGATCCTCCTTACTTTCCCGTGGCTATCACGGACAGGTGAGGCAGGACCTAGCCTGGTGGCTCGACGACAAGAACCTCTTAAGAGGAGTGCCCATACGCACTCCCCCCCCGGAGATGCTTCTGTTCTCAGACGCATCGACCGAGGGATGGGGCGCACACCTGGAGGAGTTGCTGACTGCAGGTGTGTGGGACCATCACGAGAAGCACCTTCACATCAATGTCCTGGAACTCAAGGCAGCGTTCAACGCTCTCCAAGAGTTTCGGGACCGCTTGGTGGGACACTCAGTGGTGTTGATGTGCGACAACACCACAGTAGTGGCATATGTCAACAAGCAGGGGGGCTAGTGTCTCTTCCGCTCCATCAGTTGACGGTGCAGGTGCACGAGTGGGCGCCACGGCTCACTCGATAGAGCTGTCAGCACGCTACATTCCAGGCAAGAGGAATGTAGTAGCGGGACAAGCTCAGCCGTCGGGATCAGGTGATAGGGACCGAATGGTCTCTACACCAAGATGTGGCGGAAAGGCTCTTCAACCTGTGGGGGCGACCGGTCGTAGACCTGTTCGCCACCCGGCACAACAGGAAGATCCAGGTGTTCTTCTCGGCCGTGCCGGACCCATGGGCAGCCTGCAGAGGACGCTCTCCAACCACCCCTGGGACAACCTCTTCGCTTACGCCTTTCCTCCCTTCTGTCTGATTCGGGAAGTGATCAGTCGAGCGCTGGTCACTCCCAATCTCAGAATGATCCTGGTGGCTCCCAAACGGCCTCAAGCCGTTTGGTATCCGGACCTGTTGGCTCTTCTTGCAGACGCACCGAGAGAGCTACCCAACTGGCACAACCTTCTAGCCCAGCCACACGTAGAACGGTACCACCGCGCAGTCCAGTCCCTTCAACTTCACGGCTGGCTGTTATCCACCATCTCTTGCGAACGAGAGGCTTTTCTCGTAGCGCAGCAACAGAGATGGCTGGACACGTCAGACAGTCCTCTGCAGCTGGGTGTACCAGGGGAAGTGGGCCGTCTTCGGTGGTTGGTGTCGTAGACAGGGTTTGTCTCCTCTTCAGCAAGGAGCCAATCTTCAGCAGGTAGCGGATTTCCTCGTGTTTCTTCGCCGAGAGAAGCTCCTCTCAGTCCCCACAGTCAAAGGATACAGAGCCGCCTTGGCGCTCGTCCTGAAACTGAGGGGGTTGGACATCACGAATTCGTTCGAGATATCCTTGCTAATGAGGAGCTTCGAAAGGTCTTGCCCACCCAGGGAACTCAGGCCCCTGCGTGGGACGTGACTCTCGTCCTTAGGAGTCTGACTCGAGCACCGTTCGAGCCACTCCGGAAGTCGTCAGACAGGGTGATCTGACCCTCAAGGCCCTCTTCTTGCTGGCCCTGGCATCGGCGAAGAGAGTAGGGGAACTACATGGCCTTTCTTATGATGTTAAACATACCAGAGGCTGGGGATCTGACGCTCGATTTCGTCCCGAACTTCGTAGCTAAGACTCAGAATCCGTCGATCCCTGACGACAGGTTCGAGTCTTTCACGATCCCCTCCCTGCTGGACTTTACAGATAACGATGCGGATGAGATGCTGCTTTGTCCTGTGAGGGCGCTACGGCGCTATCTGAGAGAACTCGACATCTCAGGCCTGAGTGTCGACGCCTCTTCGTTAGCACTGGGGTCACCAAGAAAGAAGTCTCCAAGAACACCGCTTTCTTTCTGGCTACGTGAGGTGATCAGGAGAGCGTACGGAAGCTGATGGTAGCGACGACATCCGTACGCTCCGTCCGAGAGCCCACGAAGTCAGAGGTATCGGACCCTCCTTAGCGTTCCGTAAGAACTTCTCCGTGGCGCAGGTCCTGAAGGCAGGTGTCTGGGCCAACCAGACCACCTTCACGTCCTTCTACCTTCGGGGATATTGCCCACAAGTCCTTGGATACGTTTTCCTTGGGACCTGTGTGGCTGCTCAACACGTTGTGTAAGCTTACCCAGCACCCGAGCAGGCAGAACAGCATCGATTCCTGGTATGACTGGGAGAATGAATGCGTGAATGAGAGAGTGACTGGCTTCTCTTCACCATCTTTTTCTACCTCTACCTGTGGGCAGAGGGATACGGTCGTTACCTTGCTGGAAAGGAGTCAGATGCAGGTAAGCTATTCAACAGAGCTCCATCCTATCTCTTTAACTAGAGATAGGAGTAAATATCCACCACTTCTCCAACAAGGGGGAGAAGTGGATGCCAACTGAGACAAACCCATTACTTTACAATTTTGCTCATGTAAAGGAAAAAAGTTCTTACAATGCTGGTACGAAGAGATACGCTTGCTCTCTCTTCGTACTCGGCCCAGAGGTCTGACCATTGATCCTGCGGTGCACACCCCGATCAATCGGACAGAGGCTTGGATCCCTCCCTCGCTCGTACGACCAGGGAGGCATTCCAGGGATGGACGAACACCAGTCTGTTCATCAAAAGACTCAGATTCCACCCACCAAGAAGTGAGTCTTCCTATTGTTAAAGGACCGATGGTTTTGTATTACGTATCGGAACAAATGACAATTTGTCGAAAATTGCATTTTTCCTAACTATACAAAACCTGAGGTCCTTTAACATAAAGTCCCTCCTCATGCCACCCCTCACTCTGCGTATTTTGCATGGGCCAAAACAAAAGCAAAAGTGATTTGTTTACCTCCCAGTCGCGCGGCGCGCGACGATCGGACAAGCAGTTAACTACCGTTCTCCCCTTGTTCGAAGCTTACGACCGTTCCAGCTGCCGCTAGCTACTTCCTATTGTTAAAGGACCTCAGGTTTGTATAGTTAGGAAAATGCAATTTTCGACAAATTGTCATTTTTCTTTGATTTCAAGATGTCTGATGTAGAGGTTAAGAAAATCTTCTATGTTTAGGGTGTGCTCTATGGATGAAATGCAAGGTGAGGCTACCGAAAGCTACGGTAGATCCTCACACAGTTTGCTTTAAATGTAGAGGGAAAGAATGTTCTTTTGTTAACCCGTGTAAGGAGTGTGAGAAGTTTGGATGAGGGTGAATGGAAGGCTCTTTCTTCCTACTTGAGGAAGTTGGAGAAAGACAGGGTGAGAAAAGCTTCGTCTAGAAGTTCTAGTAAGTCTCGTATTAGCGAGGTAGAAGTAGACAATCCTGTTGTAGCATTAGAACCTTCTCCTCAGTTTCAGCTCCTGCGCCCTGCATTGAACCTAAAACGATCGACTACGAAGTGGCAACCATGAGAGCCACGATCCTTAGCATGGAAAAGAAGATTCGTTCGTTGCAAGGTAAGAGTAGTGAAGGTGAATTGTGCAGTGACCCCAGTGCAGTGGAGGGTGCGTCTGATCGGCTCCTTAATGCTTCCAGGCCTAGACCTCTTCCAGACTCCCAGTCCCAGTGGAGGAGGAAAGTCAACAGCCGCAGGAAGGTTAGGGAGAACTCCCACCGATCAGGCGTCCCCTCGGTAGATTCCTGATGTTCGTACCCAGGCTGCCCTTGTTCGCGGCGAAGAAGGAGGTATTGCGCCAATGCTTCTCTTCTTCTTCCTCACCTTCGCCTAGAAGAGGATGGAGCGCCTCGGATTCTTCGCGACCGCTGAAGAGAGCCTGGAAGGCTCCTTGCGCCTTTCCTTCCAGCCCGAAGTTTTTCCAGAAGAGCCCAAGAAGCTTTCTCCTGGTGACATTTCATTTCTCCAGTAGAAAGGGGGATTTAGCGCCAAGTAGGCGCTCGTCTAAAGACAAGCGTACAGCTTCGTCTTCTCGCTCCTTTCCGAAGATCCTTCAATCTCCGGATAAGAGAGCCTCCTCTTTCATGGATTCCGTCTAGAGACAGGATCTCTCCTTTTGTTAGGCGCCTTGAGCCTGGTAGGCGCTACTCCCCAAGTAGACGCTCTCCCGCTCCCAAGCGTGGTGCGGAAGATAGGCGCTTTTCTCCTGATAGGCGCGGCTCTCCTATTAGCCGCTCTGTTCGGGAAAGGCGTGTAGAGCCTGAAAGATATGTCTCTTCTGGGAGACTACCTTTTGCAGAGACTCACGAGTCTAGGTCTAAGTTTGTGGAGCATGGTAGACGCCGGTCTCCTAGTAGGCGATCTTCTCCAGGGCTTCGCTCTCCTTTTTTTTTGTAAGTAGGCGCCAAGAGCCTAGTAGGCTTTCGCCTCATTGTAGGCGCAGTTCGCCTGGCAGCCGCTCTCCTTTGGACAGGCGCATGGATCCTGTTAAAGCGCCCTTCGAACATAGTTAGCTCTCCTCGCCTAGCAGGCGCTCCCCTTTGGACTCCCGGGATTCTAGGAGTAGTCTTAAGGATCAAAGAGGACGCACTCATCAGAGTAGGAAGGACTCATTCGAGAGAGCTCTCAGAAGCTTTGCTTGGCTGATAGGCGCAGGACTGCTGCCAGACACCCCTAGACAGACGCACTTCTTTAGAGAAGTCTAACTGCTCTCGTAAAGAAAGCAGAGGGTTCTTCAGTGGATAGATGGTGGAACCTTCAGAAGAGGATTTAGTGAAGGACTCTTCAGTTTCGTCCTATAAGATCCTTACAGATCTCCTTCTTCAGGAGTTTTGGAGACTCCCTTACTCCCGTCGCTCCTCCGTCTCCTCTCTCTTTATTCTCGACTTCTAAGAAGAAGGACGAAAGTTTCCTCTTGTGTGAGGATGAAGCCAACCATTTCAATGAAGAAGGCTTTGAGAGGTTTTGGTGATTGGCTGCTTTCTAAGGAGGAGAAAGGGAAGACTGTGTTTTCTTTCCCTCCTTCCAAGCTTACGGGCAGACTAGGTTTTTGGTACGAGTCTGGAGAAACCCCTAGGCCTGGGTCTTCCGTCATCTGCAGACCGCGGACTCTCTTCACTGGTGGATGCAGCACGACGCTCGGCTCTTTTGTCTGCTAAGACTACCTGGGCTATGAACGAGCTTGACCACCTGTTGAAGGAATGTTCAGAGTCTTGGAAGTCTTCAACTTCCTTGACTGGTCTTTGGGGGTCTTGGCTAAAAAGACTCAGAACCCAGATTCTATTTCGCCAGAAGATCTCAACAGTGTTCTAACGTGCATTGATAAGGCAGTTAGAGATGGATCGAGCGAAGTAGCCTCCCTGTTTGGAGCAGGGGTCCTTAAGAAGAGATCAGTCTTCTGCTCTTTTTCTGACAAAGTCCGTCTCGCATGCCTAAAGAGGCCTCGCTTCTGTATTCGCAGCTCTCGCCTCTTCTCTTCCCGAAGAAGATAATCCAGGACATCTCAGGATCTATCTCTGCGAAGGCGACTCAGGACATGCTCGCTCAGTCGGCACGGAAGCCTAGGACTCCTTCCCGACGAAGACGAAGAAGGAGACTCCAGCTAGAACCAGGATGCCCTTTCGAGGGGGCCCTCCCTTCTAGAGCCTCTACCTCTAGAGGTAATAGACCATTCAAGAGAGGTAGATCCTTCTCACGCTCTTCCAGAGCTAAGAAGTAGGGAAGTAGTCCTCCAGACATCAGTAGGTGCCAGGCTTCTAAGATTCTCGGAAGCCCTGGGCAAAGAGAGGAGGGCGGACAACTGGTCCCTCTCGATTATCCGGAAAGGATACCTGATTCCCTTTACGGAAAGACCACCGTTGACGACGACTCCGAGGGAGTTGGTGGCCAGGTACAGGGATCCCATCATGAGCCTCGCTTTAACACAGGCAGTGGAACAAATGTTCGAGAAAGAGGCTATAGAGCTAGTGAGCGACCCATGCTCAGCGGGCTTTTACAACCGCCTTTTTCTAGTTCCAAAAGCCTCAGGAGAATGGGAGACCGGTTCTGGATGTAAGCGCCCTGAATTTCTTTGTAGAAAAGAGGAAGGTTCGCCATGGAGACGACATCCTCAGTGTTGGCGGCCCTTCGTCCAGGGGATTGGATGGTGTCCCTAGATCTTCAGGACGCTTACTTCCATGTGCCTATCCATCCTTCTTCAAGGAAATACCTCAGGTTCATGATGGGAGGAAGGATATTCCAGTTCAGGGCCTTGTGTTTCGGCCTTTCAACAGCCCCTCAGGTCTTCACAGGCCTAATGAAAAATGTAGCAAGATGGCTACACTTGGAGGGAGTCAGGGTGTCCCTTTACTTGGACGACTGGCTAATCAGAGCCAAGTCACAGAAAAGATGTTTGGAGGACCTACAAAAGACCCTTTTCATGGCAAGTTCTCTGGACTTTTGGTGAACTTTCAAAAGTCTCAGTTGATCCCCAGTCAAGATCGTATCTATCTGGGGATCGGATGGCTTCTCTGGATTTTCGGGCTTTTCCGTCTCCAGAAAGATTAGCCCCCGAGGGTCAGGGAAAGTCAAAGCCTTCCTAGAGAAAGACGTATGCACAGCGAGGGAGTGGATGAGTTTGTTGGGGACACTCTCCTCGTTGGAGCAATTCCTTTCTCTAGGAAGGTTGCACCTCAGACCTCTCCAGTTCTTTCTACATCGAAACTGGAGGTGTCGTTCGCAAAACCTAGAGTTCTCCTTCGAGATCTCAAGAGAAATCAAGAAGGACCTCTCTTGGTGGGCCAACCCTCTCAGGTTTGCAGAAGGGATGTCCCTTCACATTCCGAACCCCAACCAAGTGTTGTATTCCGACGCGTCGGAAACAGGTTGGGGAGCAACGCTCGGCTCAAGAGAAGTGTCAGGCACCTGGAAGAAAGAACAGGTGACCTGGCACATCAACAAGAAGGAGCTGATGGCTGTTTGGCTAGCTTTGAAAGCTTTCGAGCCCCACGTCCTAGCTTCAGCAGTGCAGATCAACTCGGACAACACCACGGCCCTGGCATACATCAGGAAGCAGGGGGGGGACTCACTCTTTCTCCCTGTACGAGACAGCAAAAGAACTTCTGCTGTGGGCAGAGGAAAGGAAGATTTGTCTCCTTACCAGGTTCGTACAGGGAGAAAAGAACGTCAGAGCAGACCTCCTAAGCAGGAAAGATCAAGTCCTGCCTGCAGAGTGGACTCTTCACGAGGATGTTTGCCAGGACCTGTGGAAGCTTTGGGGCAGGCCTCAGATAGACCTCTTCGCCACAGCCAAGAATGCGAGGATAGCCAACTACTGCTCTCCGATATCGGACCCGAGGGCAGTGTCGATAGACGCTTTTCTTTCCTAGATTGGGAAGGGTCTAGACATGTACGCTTTTCCTCCATTCAAGATACTGGGAGAGAGACTCAAGAAATTTGCAGAATCGGAGGCAGCAAGGATGACGCTGGTAGCCCCGTTCTGGCCCGCACAAGTATGGTTCACAGAGGTACTGGAATGGTTAGTAGATCTTCCGAGAACATTACCACAGAGGATCGATCTGCTCAGACAACCCCACTTCGACAGGTATCACAAAAACCTCCCCGCTCTAGATCTGACTGGCTTCAGACTGTCAAAATTTTGTGGTCCATAACGAGAGGGTTTTCTGCAAGAGTTGCAACAGCTATCGCAGCAGCAAGAAGGCCTTCTACCCTTAGAGTCTACCAATCGAAGTGGGACATCTTTCGACGATGGGTGTAGGAACCATCACTTTTCCTCTTCCAGTACCTCTGTAACCCAAATAGCAGACTTCTTACTTTTCCTTAGGGAGAAAAGTGGACTGGCGGTATCAACCATTAAAGGATATTGTAGCATGCTGTCTGCAGTGTTTAGGCACAGAAACTTAAACATTTCAGAAGACAAGGACCTTCATGATCTAATAAGATCTTTTGAAACATCCAAAAAGGTTTCTTTCTCCAGGGATTCCAAGTTGGAATCTGGGTGTAGTGCTACGTTTCCTGAGGTCCCCTAAGTTCGAAGCCGCCTCAGTCTGCCTCGTTTAGAGACCTCACGAGGAAGACACTTTTTCTCATGGCATTGGCTTCCGCAAAGAGGGTTAGTGAACTCCATGCATTAGAAGGAAATGTGGGATTCAGAGGAGATGCAGCTATCTGTTCATTCCTACCTTCGTTCTTGGCTAAGAACGAGAACCCCTCAAATCCTTGGCCTAGGAGCTTTGCAGTCCAAGGCTTGTCTGCATTAGTAGGCGAGGAAGCAGAGAGGTCACTTTGCCCAGTACGAAGTTTAAAGTTTTATCTACAGAGAAAGAAAAAACTTAAGGGCAATGATGTCAACCTTTGGTGCTCTGTAAGAGATCCAAGGAGGACTCTTTCGAAGAATGCGCTTTCTTTCTTTATCAGAAGCCTGGTGAAAGAAGCACATGCGATATGTGATGAAAGTCAATTCAAAGTTCTTAAGGTCAAAGCTCATGAGGTAAGAGCTATTGCCACGTCATTGACTTTCAACAAAAACATATCACTGAGTAATATTATGAAGGCAACATTCTGGCGTTGCAACTCAGTCTTCGCAAACCACTATCTGAGAGACGTCAAAATTACGTATGAAAAGTGCTTCGCGTTAGGCCGGTACAACGTTTCGGCGGATTCGGTGCTGGGGCAGGAGCTGAGACATATCCTTTGTAGTATATTTTTTCCCCCTTGTTAGGTTGTAAGTTTTGGTTGTTTGAAAGAACATGCGGGTAGGCATGTCTTTCATTTCGTAGGTCTAACAATGATTAGATTGGTTAGGTGATCGGTTTATGTTTGAGCTCCTTGCAATGATAGTGGTTAGGTTCCTGTCATATAAGTGGGCGAATCCCCGTTGACAGATCCTGCTCGGATTCTATCAAGTAAGCGGATAACCAAATCCCTTTGATAGACCCAAAGAGTCTGTCAGCTGTAGGTCACGCCCTCGCTGAAGCTCTTCAGGCAACGCAGACTCATAGACAGTAACTACGAAGTCTTCTGCCTAAACAGGTAAGAACCAAGGTTGTATTTTACATCCTACAAAACTAGTGTTGTTTTCCCCTTTTTTCCATATTTATATTGCTGTCTCTTTCCCTCCACCAAGGGTGTCAATCAGCTAAGTATATATCTGACAGGAAAGTTCATGTACACAAGTGTTATTGTTAGTATACAATAAGGTTTTGTACATACTTACCTGGCAGATATATACGATTGATGGCCCTCCCAGCCTCCCCTCAGGGACAGGTGGAAGGAAAAATTCTGGCTGGAAAGGGAGATTGGTTCTTACAGCCGCCACCCAGCGGCGGGTAAGGTAGATCACCTGACCTACCTGTCGCGTTGTGCCGCGAGTTTTTGAATTCTGTCGTGACGTCAGAGACGTAAAGCTAAGTATATATCTGCCAGGTAAGTATGTACAAAACCTTATTGTATACTAACAATAACATTTTCAATACCTTGCTCCATATGAGCAAGAAATAAATTTTACTCCTGGTCAGGAGAGAAAGTAACCTGTAATGTCTCTTTGAATTTCATATGCTTAGGCATAAAACTGGATCACTTTGTGATTGCTGTCAGGTATTTTAGCTCCTTTTCCAGAAATAGTCTAGTCAGCACATCCACATTTCAAAGGCCCCTTACTAGCTGGAAATGGTCAGTCATGTGTATGCATGGACCTGACTTGACAAACATTTTGGCTTACTCCCCAAAACTTAATTAGTTCACTGTCCTCTTTAGTCAATTTTCTTTTTCTTATCAATGTAGCCTAAATATGCTCTTTTCTAACTTTTGGTGGGTTTTTTTATTCAGTCCTTTGGGTTAAATTAAATGCAAGGGGTATTGCTTACTTGAACTTCACAGTCAGTTGCCCTTCTGCAGCTGTTTTGGTAAGTGGAAAGTCCCCAGGTTCCCATCAGGTTCGGGTTAAGTTGTTCTGGACTTAAGGCGCTCGCCTCATGGCGCAGTTGACCTGCTTAATAGCGCTGTAACCCAGACTTACAGCGCTATTGCTATTTTTCCCATATAATTAATGATGATTTGGGTTAAGGCGATTTTCTGTTTCCAGTGTCCTGCCGGTGCGGAAACCCCCGGAACCGTAATCTGGGGACTGCCTGTACTGACTTTTGTTATGAACAGCTATGTATCCTTCACCTATTTCTGCAGTACTTCAAGATTAATCTTGTTAAATAAATTGGCTGTTATTTTGATCTTGGTTGCTCTAGAATTCGCACTTGTTAATGTATTGCTAGTCTAGATGACTAAGCTTTTCGGCTTGGCTTTGGTGTAGAGGTAGTCCCCGGTTATCGGTGGGGGTTCCGTTCCCGGGGTTGTGCCGATAAGCAAAAACTACCAGTAACTGAAACTCAGCGATTTATGGTACCATAATTGCGCTTATGGCGCTGATAACTGATTATCTGAGCGTTAAGTTATACCCTTATGGCACACCATAAGGTGCCTTATGTGCGGATAACTGGAACTTCTCCCCTTTATGGTGCCATAAAAACTGGCTCGCTGATAACCGAGTCCGCCGATAACTGGGGACTGCCTGTATAGTTTTTTTTTTGGTATTTATATCCATCATATTAGTTTATAGTCTAACATTAACCTGTTTTATATCCTGTAGTATCTGTAATCTTAATTTAAATTTCTATTTGTGAATGTCTCCGTTTCTCAGGTATTCAAGTGCTTAGTATAAAGGCACTGAAGTTATGTGACTTCCCAATTTTAGTCACATTTACATGTCATGTATAGTGGTATTGAAATCACCTTGGAAGTGTGTGTGTATTTTTTTTTTTTTTGCCAGCAGTCAGATTAGTAACAAGAATCCATATTTAATTAGCCTTTATTATGGCTAAGTATAGTGTGTTGTCATGACTCATAGTCAGTGATGTAATATTTTTCTTGATTTGGAAAAAGTTCATGATTTGACATAAAAAAAACTATGAAGGACTATCATCTGCATTACAAGTTGAAAGCAATGAACCTCCACTGTTTGCAATGTTACCTAAGAATTTTCAGAAGTTCAGTCAAAATACAAGCCTGTAAAAGTTATTTGAAAGAAAGATATGTTACTGTCATTATCTATCATGGAAAACTATCCTCTCTTTTCGATGAAAGCCAGTCATCTTAGTGAATCACTATGAGGACTATCACCACATTGCAGTTTACACTGATGGTTCCAAATCTCTAACAGATACAGGATTTGCTTCTATTTCACCCAGTAAAACAAACCTTGTATCAAACAATGTTTCTGCCTTCACAGCAGAAGTGAGAGCAATTAATTCAGTGCTTATGATCATTAGAAATATGCCACCTCAGAAACTTTTTTTTGATTTTCAGTCACTGAAGAAATGCTACTGAAGCCTTTCTGAACCATTGTCATGAATATTGTCTTGCAGCAAATTAAGATTGCGTTTCACAGATTATATGAAGTTGGTGTAAATGACCAAATGTGTCGTATCCTTGCCAATAAAGCTGCCAAAGTCGCAGTTACAGTGACCAGATCCAAAGTAGCCATCTTCGTCGATGATTATTTAACATCTTGTAAATCCATCATGTCTAATAAATGGCAGACTTTTTGGAATATAATGTAATGGATAATAATAAATGAAACCAGCTCAACCCATGGTTGAACTATGGAATTCTTCAAACCAAAAGTAACACTACATTGAAGTAATTTCATCGCATCCTTAAATTAGCCACACTTGTTAACCCATACATACTCAGTGAATAATCATTCATCCTGTATGCAGAGAATGCAGGTCATCACTGAAAGTTGCACATATCTTAAGTGAATGCCAAGCTTCAAGCAACAACGAATGTAAATTTTCAAAAGATAAATCAATGAAAGAAATTTTTTGTGAATCTTCATAATTTTCAATTTATTCTGTTGTTAGATTTTCTAAGAACTGCAAGATTTGTTATATTTTACATGTGAACTATTTTCACAATACAGTGGGCCCCCGTATTCGCGTTCTCTGGATTCGCGGACTCGCAGATTCACTGATTTCTCTCTGGACCATATCTACCCATTATTTGCAGGGAATTCGCCTATTTGCTGGTTTTTCTGACAATAAATAATCACTAATTAGTGTATTTTTGTTTTTATGACTAATTTCATTTTTATGATGCAAAAATAATTTACTAATTTTCAAATATCAATATTGATCAATACTGTATTTAAGTTTAATAAGATTAAATGATATCACATAATACAATAATAATATTTCATAAGCAAACAAACCTTCGGTCTTAATAATAGGATAATTTCTAGCACCTAGCTGGATCTGGTTAAAACGCAGATGAAAGCATGGAATCTTGTGATATCTGGCAAACGCATGCGTAAATCAGGAGAAAGTGGTCAAAGACCACACAGCTACGCCACCAGCGTCAGTCTTTTTCTTAACAGTCTGGGCGAGAGTTGTTGTTGACCTCTCTCAGCCTTTACCCGGTTCGTTGCCCGTTTCGTTTGTGTTTAGTGTGCGTGTGTGTGTGTGGCTGTTATTATGGGTTCTTCTGCTCCTTCTTGGCCTCATCAACGTGTGTGCCCCGGAATTCTCTTCTCTATATCCTGTAATTTCTGCATTACAGTTTGTATTGCCGAGTCAGAAGGCGTATTTGAGTCTGGGTGCAGCGAAATAGGCCGAGAAGCAGTCTGTGACGTCATCGCGCCTGCCATATCGGTGTGTGATGTATGTTGTGATGTCACCAATCTCGTAGGGAGAGACTGTGCGGCTTCTGCTGGCAAACCGCGACGTTTTGCTGCCAAACTACCTCCCACGTTCTGCATCGCTGTAAACATCGAATTTGATGGCGTAGCCGTGGCATTATTTCCCATAAATTGCAAGCCAGGGGGATGAGGAACATTCAGCGCTGCCGGACCCTGCTGGAACCGTGATGCCATATAATGCGCAAGCAAACCATCCAAGGTTGGTACGCCTGGTAGGCCTAGCGCTGACCACGTACCGTCCAACCTATGCGCTTCGGGAGCCGGCGTCTGGAACAAAGATGGCGATGCTCCCCCTCTACCTGCTGGGAGCAAAGGAGCATGCATATTATGCATAAAATTACCCAAGACCCCTCCTGACGTTCCCATTATGAATCGCTAGGAGGAAACCGAAGGGGTATGGGACAAATCAAAAGCAGGTGGAGAAACATATGGAGCAGCCTGGTTTATTGCCGATACAAAAGAAGCCGGTAAGGTTTGGTCATCCAAAGATGGCGTCACCACCTTCCTTTTGTATTGGCCTTTCTCATAGAACTTTTTCCACTGTTCCACCAACCAACCGCGACAAACGAAACATGGATTAGTAATCGAACATACGTTTTCCCTGCACCTTCTTCACGTTGGATGAGGATACCGTTGACACCGAAGTTAGAAAATCTAGAACATGGAAAGCCACTGACTCCTGGGTCATTTCCTTTGTCTCCTCTTCGAAACGGATGTTGAGGCAAAGATCTCCATCATACCACCTATACACTCTTACCGATCACACTCACACTGAGCACACTCGGAGAAAGAAAAAGTAATAAGAAATGAAAAATGAAATGGATAAAAAACGGGCAAACTGAAAAATTGGCTTTAAATCAGATAGACAGTAAACACGTCTTATCTTAAAGGCGGTAGGAAAATAACTGGTGGGTCACAGGTCGCCGTGGGCATTCTGGGTATACATACCCTGTGACCTAGTATAGATGCCAATAGTCCCTGGATCTCACAAGTGTAATTTTAAATTCTACCGGTTTCCAGCTTGGCACTAATAAATCCTAATGTTAAGACCTCAGGTTTGTTAGTTATGAAAAATACAAATTAATTACAAATTTGGTATTTTTCCGTGTTCTCGTTTTTTGGCTTCGGCAGCGACCGATCCCCACATCATGTGTAGCAGGTGCCGCTCTAATGTTTGTACTATAACGAATCCTTGCACGGAATGCCGTGCATGGCCTAAAGAGCAGTGGAAGTCATTTTATAGCAAGAGAGAGCATTGGATAGTTTCCACTCTTCCTTCATGGAAAGGTTTTTTGCCTCTTCCCAATGCTTCGTCTTATGAGGTTGAAGGTGGTGAGCATAGAGTTGGAGCAGCAGGAGTGTTTGCCTGCCCCTCTCCCTGGTGCTTCCAGGAGTTCGACTCCAGGGGATTCTCCTTTGATCTCAAGTGTTTGGGATTCCTCTCCAACTCCCGTTCGTACGTCTGCCACACCCATGACCGTTTCGCGGACATGTAAAGAGTCGTCTGTTGGAGGAGTGCATAGTGATGTTCCTAGTGTTGTAGTGGGTTCGTCGCGGGAGCTGGCGCATGACCCAGCCCAGACAGGTTAGTTGGTATTTCGGGCTGTTTGGCTGCTGATCCTTCCTTTAATTTTAATGATCTCCGTTGCTGCAGCAGGAGGAGGGAGACACGCAAGAGTTTTTGTCTTCCTTTTCAGTTGTCGATCTCATTCGAGGGTTCAACAATTTGGAAAGTAGGACTCAGGTTCTTTCATGCTTGGAAGCCTTGCTGGGAGCTATGCAAGATCCCAAATCATCTTTTCAGCTTCCCTTGTCGGGGCACATCCAGTCGGTCTTGCATAAGGTTAGTGCCTCTGTTTCGGACCGGGACGCTTCACTTCGCTCTAATGGCTCTGCCAAGCTACTACCCCCGCCTCTCACGAGACATAGGAAGTACTATGCTACAAACTCTGCAGTTTGATGTCGCATCATCTTAACCCGGACGTCATTCGCTTGAAGCCGGGATTGACTTTGGAGCAGGTGAGGTCGGTGGCTCTGTCCTGTCTCCACAGGATGCCTCTGCGTTGGAATCTATGGCAGCCTCCATGTTGCAGACGGATTTTTGATTGGTGGTCATTGCCAAGATAGCTTCTGACAGGTCCCCAGAAGGATTGGTGAGTGCATCCTTGCTTGCCAGTCTGTTGCAGTCTGGAGGCAAGGCATTTTCGTATATTGTCCTTGTTGTGGACAGTACGTGGCTCTGTATTTATTTGTTGATTTTAGCCCCATTCTGTGTTGATTCTCAAATTGGGTATCAATAACATTCCATGGTCCTTTATGTAGTTACTACTTTATTATATAAACCATGAGCCATTAATTGGGTATAACTGAAACAAAAGAAAAACACTTTTAGGCTAATGCCTTCGAAGCTATTGCCACATGTCCTACAAAACTGTTAGGATGCCATTGGCTATATCAAAGGTACAAATAAAAACATATCAAAAAGGTACAAAAGACATATCATAAGCAAATTAATGTATCTTACCACAATTTTGGGGACTTTATGTACTAGAAATACATGACGAAATCCATGACAAGCAAGCCACCATTCATGTGCTTGAATCTGAGGCAGCAGTTGTTGTGATTGTTTACTTCTACCCAGTAGAGCAGGAAGTAACTCGTCCACCTTGGTAGAATGTATTTTAGTATTGTTTCAAAACTCAGATATAACTGGATATGCTAATGACCGTAACATATATGGCTCACCTCAGTGTTAATTTATGGGCTAACCTTCCCCTGATTAGAAGAGATGAGACTTTATCTAGGATGGAGAGAGCAGTTGACACAGAGTCCTTGCTGGCATTGAGAAACGGAGATCTGTTGGAGTCCCAATTTATTTTTCCTCGGACCGAGCTCGAAAATGCGTTAGACCGGCGTCAGGGTGACACCAAAGACAGACTGGTGCACCAGGCCGTGTCTAAGTCGGAGTCTCTTCCTCGGTGACGTCCGGCTCCTCCTCCTCCCCATGTCCAGCAGCAGTCTAGAAGATCGACACCTGGTAGGCCATCAAGGAGTTTGATTTCGGCAGGGCCTTCCCGTTCCATTCAGCCTAGGTCAGAGGACCAACGTCCCATTCGCTCTCGTTCCTTTAAGCCAAGAAGGGGCCCAAGGGGCAGAGGTAAAGGGGGCCGTCGGTAGATTAGGCGCCTCTCCCTCTCCTGCGCCATGGGTAGGGGGTTGCCTGGCGGGCCATTGAGCCAAGTGGCAGAGTTAAGGGGCGGAGAAGTGGGTGGTAGATGTCCTTCGGGTGGGGTACCTACTGCCATTCAACTTCTCTCCTCTTCTGTCGGACAAGCCGCAGCTCAGGAAGGCATATCCTCCAGATTCTCTGAAGTTCTTGGCTCTTTGGGAGGAAGTGCAGAAGATGCTGGACAAGGATGTGATAGAGGAAGTGGTGCGTCCATCTCCAGGGTTTTACAGTCACATCTTCTTGGTGCCCGAGGCGTCGGGAGGTTGGAGACCTTTGATCGACTTATCCATCTTGAATCACTTCATCAGGAAGACACGGTTCAAGATGGAGACCCCACGTTCAGTGTTGGCAGTAGTGAGGGAAGGTGACTTCATGCTGTCGATAGACTTAAGGGACTCATACTTCCAAATCCCTATTCATCCAACATCCAGGAAGTTTTTCGCTTCTCTCTCGGGGACAAGGTCTTCAAGTTAAAAGTCCTATGCTTCGGGCTGACAACAGCTCTCAAGTGTTCACAAGGGTCTTCTCTCTCGTGTCAAGTTGGGCCCATGCTCAGGGGATCCATTTGCTGAGGTACTTCGACAATTGGTTGGTCTTGGCAGTTTCCAGGGAAAAACTGCTGCAGGACAGGGATATCTTCTTCGGTTCTGTCTGGAACTGGGCATCGTAGTCAACCAGGAAAAGTCGAACCTCATGCCCAGTCAAAGGATTCTCTACCTGGGCATGGTCATTGATACGACAGTTGCAAAAGTTTTTCCGTCGAATCAGAGATTGGAGAAGTTGCGACTGGTGTCGTACGACTTCCTGTTGGAACCACATCAGTCAGCTCATCAGTGGCAGGTTCTTCTGGGAGTGTTGTCTTCCCTGGAGAAGCTGGTCCCTCATGGGCGTCTTCATCTTTGGTCTCTGCAATGGAGACTGGGAGAATTCTGGTCTCCGGCGGGGGACTCACCCCTGGTAAAGGTTCCTCTGTCTCTGGAAGTGAAAGAAGACCTTCGTTTGTGTTTAGACGACCGGAATCTTTCGAAGGGTATCCCCTTCTGTTCTCTTCCACCGGACTTACTTCTGTTCTCAGATGCATCAGGTGTTTGGAGGACAAATAGTAACATATCAATGTCTTGAAGTTGAAGGCCTGCCTCCTGGGTCTGAAGGAGATTCGGGAGAAGGTAGAGGGTCATTCTGTCATTCTCATGTCAGACACCACGGTGGTAGCCTATGTAAACAAGCAGGGATGCCTGGTTTCTCATCAACTTCACGCCTTGACCGTCGAGGTTCACCAGTGGGCAGTCAGCAATTCGGTAGAGCTCTCAGCCAGGTATATCCCAGGCAAACGGAATGTGGTCGCAGACAAACTCAGTCGTCGTGATCAGATCCTAGGCACAGAGTGGTCCTTTCATCAAGTGGTAGCAGACAAGCTCTTCCAGGTTTTGGGGGAGACCCATGCTGGACCTTTTTGCAACTGGAGATATTCTGTTTAGTGGTCCCAGATCCTTTAGCGTTAGCAGAGACCGGATTTTCAACATCCCTGGGACAACCTGGAGATGTATGCCTTCCCTCTGTTTTGTTTGATCCGTCAAGTTCTGAACAGGCTAATGAGTTCACAGGGTCTCAGGATGACTTTGGTAGCCCCTATGTGGCCTCAGGCGGAATGGTTCCCAGATCTGCTATCGTTGTTGTCAGAGGCTCCTAGGGAAATTCCCCCTTGGCAGGATCTCCTGTGCCAGCTGCATGTGGAAAGGTTCCACCAGTCAGTATAATCCCTGTCTCTTTACGGTTGGAGTCTATCAAGTATTTCCTCCGAGCGAGAGGCTTTTCTCAGAGAACAGCAGGGCATATGTCCAGCAGTCTCAGAAAGTTGACCTTCGCGGTTTACCAAGGTAAATAAGCAATCTACTGTGATTGGTGTTGTAAACGGGGTTTTTCTCCACTCGCAACCTCTATTCAGCGAATAGCAGACTTTTTAACCTTCCTCAGAGACGAGAAATGTTTGTCCGTTTTTGCCATTAGAGGCTACAGGGCGGCCCTGAGTTTGGTGTTACGCCTTAAAGGTATCGACATCTCTTCCTGGGAACTTTCCTTGCTAGTTAGGGGTTTGAGCAGTCGAGTTTCTCCCAGGGAGCTCAATCCTCTGACGTGGGATGGTTCCTCAGTTCTCAAGAGCTTCACTAAGAGTCCGTATGAGCCTTTGTGTCGCTCATCTGACAGGAACTTGACACTCAAGACAGTTTTCCTTCTGGCCTTGGCATCTTCCAAGAGGGTAGTAGAGCTGCACGGTCTGAGCTATGAGGTGAAGCACACCAGGGGTGGGGGTCGTTGTCCTTCGAATTTGTCCTGCAATTTTTGGCCAAGACCCAAAATCCCTCTGTGCACGATGACAGGTTCACTTCATTTTCCATTCCATCACTGAATGACTTTGTGGGTGGTGATGCTCAAAAGCTTTTGTTGTGCCCTGTCCAGGCCCTGTTGTTGCTATCTTAAAAGGACTTGACACCTTAGACCAGGCTGCCGCAGACTTTTTTTAGTACAGGCTGTACAAAGAAAGAGGTGTCTAAGAATACTATCTCTTTTTGGTTATACAGGAAGCCATCAAGACAGGCATACTGGCTCTTGATGATTCCACCACCACGTCTGTGAAGGCTAGAGCGCATGACGTTAGGGGTAATTGGTCCCTCTCTGGCTTTCAAAAAGAACTTTGGTGTACATAGCGTGCTGAGTGCTGGTACTTGGTTGCGCTAGCCCACGTTCACCTCTTTCTTTCCTAAGGATGTTGCCCACAGATCGACGGACACGTTTACCCTGGGTCCTGTGGTGGCTGCCCAACAGGTTGTGGAACTCATCATTGCCCTTAACAGGCCACTTTTGTATTTTACCTAAGATGATTGTTGTGGGAGAGAATGAGTGAGTTGGCTGGTCTCCTTTCTCATGTACCTTTCCTTCTTCCCTCGGGCCGGTTAAGGAATAGACACGTCATTTGCTAGACTGGTCTGATACAGGTGAGTGAGGTAGTCATACTGATAGTGTGGTCACTTGATATACAAATATCAAACCCTCTGTTCGATAGCATTTGCTCCACTCCTTGGCAAGGAGTTGGGAGTAGTAACAAAACCCTGGTGTATTGGTTTGCTATTGGATAGTCAACAATGAGAAATAAATGTAAATGAATAATGACAATTTAACATCACTCTTACCTTTATGGAAGACTTGTTAATGGATGGAAGACATAGAGAAGGAGGAGGAGAGGTTATTGTTTGGAAGGGGAATCCCCGTCAGGAAGAATTTTAGGTAACAATGACTTATTAGGGTTACTTCTCTTCATTTTTTACCAGTACTATCTGGGATTAGTACTTCTCCTCTTTGCCCGTTCTCTTTCTGAATTTTTCAAACCAGCCTCTGCTGGCCTTAAATTCACTAACAGCACTTGTAGGCATGTTTTCACTGTGATTGGCATGCAACATCCTCCAACACTTTGCTATGAGATCTTTCTTAAACTCTATGGTGTTTCTCGCCATTTTTAGAAGGGCTGGCACTTTGAACTTTCTTTTGCCCATGATGGCTTATTTAGCAGTTGCACTGGAATAAAAAAGCACAAAAAGGCTTCAGAAACAACAAACACAAACTAGAGTGGGTCACAAGAGAACATGGGTTGCTTTGATTGGGCGCTTGGTATGGGCCTAGTCACGTGGTGGGCCCCTGAAGGAGCGTTTCTGAATATATGAAATCCGAGAAAATGTATGAAACCCAAGATAAAATATTGTTGACAAAAGTCTACAAAAACCAAGGCGTACAAAAACCTAGGTTCCACTGTACTGCTCTTAGCATATGATAGCTCCAGTTATTGTTTAAAGATTGCCCTTGTGGCATTGACTTTTATATATCTTCTAGCCATTAGTTTCTTCTGTTGTTTGCTGTATACTTCCAAAGGGTCCTAGTTAATCCTTTGCCTTCTTTCCACCTGGGGATTTTCAGTAATCCTTCTCTTGAATTCCTTAATCTGAGTTAAACAGTTTGGTCTTTTGACCAGGTCTATGATTGGTCTGACTCATTTAGAACCAAGTTATTTTTGTGGTTAGCTGGGCTGTTAAATATTTGGTTTCCTGCTATGTATAATTATTCTGGGTTTGTAGTGCCATGACTTCTATACTAATGTGCGTTATTAGAAATTCATTCAACAATTTTTATTTTGTCACTGTACAGCTAAAAGGTAATTTCATTTATGTTTTCTATTCTGTGTTCATTTTTATGCAGCCAGATTTCTCCCAGTCATCCTCCCAAATGAAAAGCTCATAACCCCCACATCGTTGAAATAAAGGAGTGAAATCATAGTTCTAAATTTGTCATGCCTATTAGACTTTGTCAAAAGATCAAACTGCTTTGCACAGTCGAAGCTGAGAGAGTGTTTTTACTGAAAATCCCCACATTGAAACAATCCAAAGGATTAGAAGGACCCTGTGGAGGTATACAGTGGTCCCCCTGTATTTGCGGGGATGTGTACCAGACCCCCCGTGAATAGTTAGAACCCGCGAATAGTTGGAACCCCTAAAATAAATGTTTAAAACCTCCTATTTTGTTAGTTAAAACTCAAGAAAAACCCACTAAAATTTTTATACTTGGTTTTTTTATTACTTTTATCACAAAAAGTGCATTTTATGATGAAATTGATAAAAAAAACACAGGAATTTGTGGAGATTTCCCATAAGAAAAATACCGCAAATAGGCAAATTTTCCACGAATAATGCGGGGAAATGTTCCAGAGAGAAATCCACAAATTTGGAGAACGTGAATACGGGGGGTCCACTGTACAAAGAATTTTAAAGATGTCACAACGACACTCAGTATGTTACCATGAGCTATTGTAAGCTATGAGCAATAATGTTACCATGAGCTTTTGTAAGCTATGAGCAATATTATCTTTTCAACTGGGATGTAATTTTTAATTGATTTTTAATAAAAATGATAAGGGACCCAGATGCTGACTCATTGGGAAAGTCTTCTTTGGGTTGTGTTGATGATGAATGCTACTGAAGATAAGGATGATGTAAAGTAGTTTGTATATGAGAAAATATATTTTAGGTTTAAAAATGAGATTTTCTTTAGTAGTCTTGGTTTTTCTTATAAGGCACTTACTTGATATTGCCAAAACATGTTTAAAATACATAATGCACAGTTGGGGAAGTATATTAAGACTTGCTAGGTAAATGCTGTAGCTGTCTACTTTGTCATGTTTTGTGTCAGTTGACTTGAGTTTCATATTTTCATTCCAGACAACACCTCAGCCATGTGCCAAGGCCCTCTATAATTATGATAGAAAGGAAGCAAGGTTAGCGTTATCCCAAGTTACTGTTTTTTTTTATTGTTTGCTGTATATGGGTAATCAACTTACATTCATGATTATTGTACTCTCATTGTTTTAATGTATTTATCACCAATTTTATGAAACAAGATTTTTCATATAACGTATGTCTGTAATATTAGCCAGTTGTTTTGTATGTTCCTATTGTTAACTGGAAAATTTCTAGGTTTTTTTATGTATTTCAGAGACCTGAGCTTCAAAAAGGGGGAAATTATCAATCTTAGAAAAAAAATTGATGCTAACTGGTTCCAAGGAGAACTGAACGGCCAAATTGGATTTTTTCCAGCATCCTATGTTCAGGTAATTGGATGTGAAGCATGTTTTTTTTGGCAGAAATCACATAGGATTGATATTTTTTTAAGTGATAAGTTGTAGCAAATATTACCAGTAGATGCATGTAAAGATATAACCACGGGTCAAAAATTTTCAAAATGAAAATTCTAGTAGAATCATCTATAGTGCTGAAGGGACTTGCAGGATGCAAAAATTAAACTTCAGATTCTGTAACATTTAGTGATGGTTTTCCAAATTTTGAAGGGTATTACCAAGATTATATTTGCTTACAGCTACCTGTGAATGATGTTAGATAAGGCTTGGTGACCTTTTAAACTATTTTATCGAACAGGTGATGTTGCATTGTTTTCTCTTTTAAGGATTTATTTTCTTACATGTATAGATTGTACGTACAATCATTGTACAGTTATACCAGATTGGTACAGGCAGCCCTCGGTTAGTGGCAGGGGTTCCTTTCCTGGCTGCTGACGCCGAGTGATTTTCGACACCAAGTGACTTTAAAGCTCACCTTTCGAAATTCGAGACCAGTTAATAGCTCCCTAGACCAGTGTAAGGTGCCGTAATCCCACAATGGCGCAATAAGTAAAATTATATTTATGCAGTATAGTACTATAGAATTTACTGTACAGTAGTACTGTACAGTACATTATAGTATTATAAATACTGTAAAGTGAAAAAAGCCTAGCTTTAATCCTTTGGGTGTCTAGAGTATGTAAAGATATAATAAGGTTTTATACAGTGTACAGGTTAAGTTAAGTATATCTTAGTTTCACCAGACCACTGAGCTGATTAACAGCTCTCCTAGGGCTGGCCCGAAGGATTAGATATTTTTACGTGGCTAGGAACCAATTGGTCACCTAGCAACGGGACCTACAGTTTATTGTGGGATCCGAACCACACTATAATGAGAAATGAACTTCTATCACCAGAAATAAATTTCTCTGATTCCGCGTTGGCTGAGCCGGGAATCGAACACAGTGTACAGGTAGCTGTAGTGTTCAAGTTACGATAATTCATCTTACAATAATCCGATTTTATGAGAGACCAAATTACAATAGCCTAACTTTATCCCATCTTCTAGTTATATAAGTTCAAAAACAGCAAAATGATGAAAGTATGGTTTTAATGTTATACTCGTTGTGTAAACGTGTACAGCCATGAACAACCGAACGAGAAACAACTTTTTTTTTTTCTAAGTACAACCAAATTGGATAACATCCGTTTGGCTTGTATTTCAATCATCATACTATAGTACATTATTACTGTAGTTATAAATGACATTATTCAGAATAGAACTGAGATATCTTAATGTAATAACTTTATTTGCTATAGATCAAAGATCAATATAGATCAAAGATCAATCTTGAAATATACTATTAAATTTAAACCTAGTTATAACTGAAGCTGAGAAACCTGTTCAAGCTGCTAATTACTATTATCGTGCATCGGCAACAAGAATAAAACTCCAGTAAACGTATGCCATCAAACACAACCGTAGATAGAATTGAGATAAAATCATTTTAATAAAAACTACTGTGCTTGAAAGAACACATTTTACTGTTGGTTTCAGGCTGATATAAGATAAATAACATAAAGTTTGTATTACAATGATATAAAGGAAAATTGCGAACGGAATCACGTAATTTTTTTACGCAATAACGTAATCTGTTAACAAAAAAAAAGTTTGTTCACAATCACAACGAGACATATTCAATTCATATTTCCACCCAAAAACACGTTGTATAAGGAAAAATAACCTTGTCTCTTATAAGTCAAGTACTATCTAGATATGCATTTATGCTAACTAGAAGCAAGAAAATTCGCTCAGAATTGCGTTAATAATGGCGAAACAAACTCGTATTTACCATCAGCTGATTTCAAAACCAAAACAATGGCTGCTCCGTGGAATACTGGCTTAGATTTGCCGTAGTATTTTATAATACACATTTTAAACACAAATGGATGAAAACTTATAACAAAAAGCTGAAGTTTCATTATTACACAAATCTGAAGTTTCATTAACAAAATGAGTCATAATTAGCTCCCAAATTAATAAAATACCACCATGCATTTTTTGAAACGGTGGCGGACAAGAACGAACATGAAAAAACATCCTCTGACAACGTGGAGGGTAGTTACAAAAGCTGCCTTAATTTGTATCATATTTATGTACAAAAATAAAAATACCCTGTACATAATATATTTTCATACACATTTTAAACATAAAAGCATGAACACTTATAAAAATTGACACATCAATCGCTAAATTTGCACTCTTTTTAACTATATTTTCGGATATTTTCGGAAGAGCGGCAGGCGGTGGCTTAGAAGAACAAACATGAAAAAACATCGTATTTGTAACGTGAAGGGGAGCTTCAAAAGCTGCCTTAGTATCATATTTCTGCGCAGAAATAAAAATACCCTATACTAATACATTTTCATACGTACGTAATACATTTTCATACACAATTTAAACATAAAAGTATGAACATTTATGAAATTGACACATCGATATCTAAATTTTTTAACTCGATGTTTTCGGAAGAGCGGCAGAAGGCGGCTCACAAGAAAGAACAAGTAAAAATTTCCTCTTTGATAACGCGAAGGGCAGTTTCAAAAGCTCCCTTTGTATCATATTTCTTTGCAGAAATAAAAACACCCTATACATAACACATTTTCATGCACATTTTAAACATAAAAGAATGAACTTTTATAAATCGACACATCCATAGTTAAATTTGCACTTAAGTAACTCAATATTTTTGGCATAGAACAGCGTCAGAGGCATATATTTACCCTAATACCTATGTAATAACTCTCCATAAAATTTGTTAATATCATTTGCATAACCTTTATGGTCTGAATGGGATTTCTACAAAAGTATGAACTTGTTAGACATAACGGCGCTAGTGGCGCTGTTAACCAAAAATTGTGCCGTAAAATACCTTAAGTGTCTTATTTTTTTAATGAATATTTTTGACGACAGCCGTAAAACTGATTTGCCGCTAAGCGATGCGCCGTAAACCGGGGGCCACCTGTATTTGGAATTAGGTTAGGGCAAAGCTCTGAAGAATTCCTATTAGCTGATTAAAGTTAAAAATTTTTCATTACAGCTAACTTTTACTTGAAATATCAGTTTTTTAATTGTATGACATTTTCAAACTTATCATAATAAGATTATTGATAAGTATTTTTGCTTATTCATTGAATAGTGAGTGATCTGGTGCAGACAAAGTTTTACAACCCCCTATCCTTAAAGGCATCAGAGAATTGTGAAATGGAGATATTTCCCACTGTTATCCCTTCATTAAGGGGTCAGTTGCATGATGTGCCTTCTCCACTGCTTGCTATCAAAGGCATCATACTCCACAAAACCTCTTTTCTCCATATCTTCCTTCACTTTATCTTGCCATCTAATTCTCTGTCTCCCTTTTGATCTTCTTCCTCCTTGTCTTCCATCCTCAGCACATGTCCATACTGTCTCATCCATCCTCAACTCATGTCCATACCATCTCATCCATCCTCAACACATGTCGATATCATGTCCATACCATCTCATCCATCTTCAACACATGTCCATACCATGTCAATCGTGACCCTGTTATCACCTCTGTAATGAGAGAAAAGAAAGTAGATGTTGTGTGTGTGCAAGAAACGCGGTGGAAAGGAAATAAAGCTAAAGAGTTGGGAGATGGATATAAGCTATATTATAGTGGAGCAAATAAACCAAGGTAGAAATGGAGTTGGCATAGTACTGTCTAGTGAACTAAAGAACTCGGTAATAGAAGTGCATAGAAAGAATGACCGTATCATCAGATTGAAGATATGTTATGGAGGAGAGATTCTGAATATTATAAGCGCATATGCACCACAAGTTGGTTGCACAGAAGAAGAGAAGGGAAATTTCTGGAGAGACATGGATGGAATAATGCAAGAACTGGAAGAGCATGAGAGGGTGATAGTTGGGGCAGATTTGAATGGCCATGTCGGAAGTGAAAATGAGGCGATTGGGCGGGTGCATGGGGGCCATGGAATTGGGGGAGAGAAACCCAGAAGGAGAGAGTGTAGTGGACTTTGCTGTGTCATTCGACATGGCAATAGTAAACACATTCTTTGAGAAGAAAAGGGAACACCTAATAACATATAGGAGTGGGGGAAGATTCTCCCAGATAGACTATTTCTTGTATAAAAGGATAAATCTGGTGGAGGTCAAGAACTGCAAAGTTATTCCAGGCGACCATGTAGCCCCCCAACACAGGCTGCTATGTACGGACCTGAAGTTGAAAAGGGAAAGAAAAACCAAAGCTAAAGGGATAAGGAAAATTAAATGGTACAAATTACAGAAGGAAGGGGATAAGAAGAGAGAGTTTAAGAGGAGGGTTTTGGAGGATATTGATATAGGGATTGAAGATGTTCAAGAATGGTGGGCACGAAATGCAGCAGTAATAAGAAGGCATGGAAAGGAGCTGCTAGGAGAGACATCTGGTATCATATGGGAAGAAAAGGAGAGTTGGTGGTGGGATGAAGACATTGAGAAAGTAGTAAAAGATAAGAAGGAGGCAAAGAAAAGATGGGAAGAGGCACAGTCAGTGGAAGACAGAAATAGGTACAGAGAGAAAAACAAGGTGGTGAAAAAGGTGGTAGCCCAAGCTAAAGCAAAGTCGTATGATGATGTGTATAATGAGCTGGGGACAAAGGAAGGATTAAAGAAGATGATCAAGCTATCAAAGGCTAGAAATAAGAGCACCAAAGATATACACATATCAAACAAATAAAGGATCAAGAGGGTGTAGTGCTTAGAAACAAGGAGAAGACATTGTGAAGAGATGGAAAGAATATTTCGAACAGTTGTTAAATGAAGAAAATAATAGACTAATAAGAGAGGATGGGCAAGTGAACATTGGCATGGTAATGAGGTTTTTCTAGGCAAGAGGTACTAAATGGCACTGAAGAAGATGAAGAATGGGAAGGCAACCGGACCAGACATGATCCCGGTGGAGGCATGGAAAGCATTAGGAGATGAAGGAGTGGATATACTGTACGATCTTATGATAAAGATCCTTGAACAGGAAAAGATACCAAATGAGTGGCGTGGGAGTATATTGATCCCAATTTTTAAAGGGAAAGGCGATGTCCAAGAGTGTGGTTATTATAGGGGCATTAAATTGATGTCCCACACTTTGAAAGATAGTACTGGAAAGGATGATAGATGCTAGACTGAGAGAAGAAGTACAAATAGGTAAAGAGCAGATGGGATTTATGAAGGGAAGGGGAACAACAGATGGTATATTTTGTCTGAGGCAAATAATGGAGAAAATTCGGGGAAAGACAAAGGACCTACATATGGTATTCATTGACCTTGAAAAGGCTTATGACCGAGTCCCGAGACAAGAGGTATGGAGGAGCCTGAGGGAGAAGATGGTGCCAGAGAAGTATGTGCGATTGATATAAGAGATTTACCGGAATGTATTTACCAGAGTGAGGAGCAGTGTTGGGGAGACAAAAGGTTTTGAGGTGAGAGTAGGATTACACCAGGGGTCAGCTCTGAGCCCATTTATCTTTAACATAGTGATGGATGTTATAATAGAGGAAGTAAGGGAGACAGTACCATGGAACATATTGTATGCGGATGATATTGTTCTGTGTGCAGAGAGCAGGGAAGATCTGGAAGTGAAATTGGAAAGATGGAGACAAGTACTGGAGGACAGAGGAATGAGAATAAGTAGATCCAAGACAGAATATATGTGTACCACCACTGAGGGGGATGATAGAGAAAGTATTCAGCTTGGTGGAGAGCAAATAAGGAGAGTTGATAAGTTTAAGTATTTGGGATCTTTTGTTACCGCTGGAGGAAGTATGGAAGAAGAAGTAAAACATCGGGTACAGGCAGGCTGGAACAACTGGAGAGCGGCCTCGGGAGTTCTTTGTGACAAAAGAGTGCCGCTTAGGTTAAAAGGAAAATTTCACAAGACGGTGGTAAGAACAGCAATGCTGTATGGTACGGAAACAGCAAGCATGAGAAAAGCAGAGCAGAAGAAGATGGATGTGGCAGAAATGAGAATGCTTAGGTGGATGTCTGGGGTAACAAGAGTGGATAGGATCAGAAATTACTACATAAGGGGGTTCACTAAGGTGGTGGAAGTATCAAAGAAAGTGCAGGAGGGGAGGCTGAGATGGTATGGACACCTGTTGAGGAGAAATGAGGACCATGCTGGGAGACATACTATGGGGTGGAGGTGCAAGGAAGAAGAAAAAGAGGGAGACCAAGAAAGAGATGGAAGGACTGTGTGAGAGGAGACTTACATGAGAAGGGAATTGATGAGGCAGAAGCACAAGATAGAAATAGATGGAAACGGCTCATCCAAAACGGCGACCCCATATAAAAAAGGGAACAAGCTGGGAAGAAGAAGAATAGTTTACTAAGACTGCCCTTCTTATTTCATCATTTTCCAATCTCTGGTAGCAATATTCCCATAATCCACCTCAGCATTCTCATCTCGGTTCTCTCAAGCTTTACTTCCTCTTTTCTTCTTGGGGCCCATGTTTCCGATCCATACATTAGCACATCTTATCACTGTGCTTTACATCTTGACTTTTAGCTTGATTGGTATTTTCTGATCACATATTACTCCAGCTACCTCTCTCCACCTCCCCTGTGAAGCTTTTATCATATTGTCAACTGTAGCCTCACATCCTCCGTCTTGGCTTAAAGTAGATCCTAAGTATTTAAACTTTCCCACCTGTTTTATAATCAAGCCTCTTCTTTCTTGTATGTATTACTATTCTGTCTCTATCTTCCCTACTGCTCACCAAAACCTCTGTTTTATTCACACTCACCTTTAAGCACCCCTCTCTAAAGACTCCTGCCACCCTCCAGCCCTTCTCTGTAGGTCCTCCTCATTTTTTCAGCAGTAATCACCAGATCATTGGCTTACAACTCCCATAGCTCTTCATTCCTGATCTCTTCACGCAACACATTCATGACCAGCACAAGCAAAAATAGGATGAATGCTGATTCCTGGTGTAATCCAACACTAACATCAAAGTTTTGTTTCCACAACTTGCTGTTATTACTTTTATGCTCATTCTGTAATATATCATCTCGACCAGCAAGCTGGAGATGTTAAAACTAAATATTTTAGAGACTTATCAAAGCAGAAAAATGAATCATTCAACTTCAAACATTTTCTTTCAAAGCCCTTAGCAAAATGTGATTTGTTGAGATCATGCAATCAGCTAGAATTTTAGGAACCCTAAATACTATTGCAAGCCTTTAAAAAACCAGGAAAACCATTCTTAATGTTCAATATCCTGAAGTGATGTTGCAATCTGATTTGGTTCATTCTTTATTAGGAGGACAGAATCCCCGGTTAACAGTGGGGGTTCCTCTCCCAGCTGATAACCAAAAATCAATGATAATTATGGTAATAAATGGTATTTATGATGTTGTAAGCACCAATAAACCGCATATCGGTGTCGTTAACCACTTATTAGCACTGATAAACCACCTACTGATGCTGATAAACTGCTTACCAATCCCAAAAATTTCTTACCGTCACCAAAAATCTGCTTAACACCATTAACCAATGCTGCCGATAAACGAGGACTGCTTGTACTGTTATAATCCTGGACTAGATTTGATGTATGAAGCACTGCAAATCCTAAAAGGATTTGCCTGAGGGAGTTAATGGGAGTTTATGAAAAGAAAGTTTTATGAGGTAAAGTTTTTGTATACAAGATTCTACTTCATCAACATGAAAAATGACAAGTAGGAATGGAGGAAGTGATAAAAAATTTCTTAAATGGATTAGTTTCCTTTTAAAGTTCAACAAAAACAAAGTAAGTCACTTCTGTTATTTAAAACTTTATAAAATTTTTAGAGTGACCAGGCCAGAAATCCATTACATATATTACTATTCATGCTATTAATACAAAATGGTAATTTGACACAAAATCTTTGTATTCTATGTATACAAATTTTAGCAAATGTACAAAATTGTGCAGAAATATCCACAAGTCACACTATTGGGTATGTTAGAAGAAATGGCTGACAGTCTTAGTATATCAAAAATGAATCATTTTTTATCATAGACTTTAAAGATATTTATTATAGATTTGTTTATATGGGGAACAAACCTTTGGTTTTAATCTTCTAATGCCAGCTGGAAACTGGTTAAAAGCAAAGATTGTAATGCAAGGAATCTGGCAACAATATATACATGTGGTAAAGACTGGTCTTGAACCACGTCTGCATCCCGTGACGCATTTAGTCTTTCTACAACCGGCTTGGAGTGGGGATGCGTGCATTTGCTCTTCACCTGCCCAAGCTGGTTTCTTTGATTTGCCCATAATTTATTTGTGCTTCTGAGTGTGTGCGCCTTCTTTGTTATCATGGATTCAGCCAAGAAGACTAGGACCCATCAGCGCTCATGTTCGTGAGTCCAAGGATTTCCCTGTTCCTCGAAGTGAGTTGGAGAGCTTCATGGCGCCTGAGTTATGATGTTAAACACATCAGGGGTTGGGGTCTGTCGCCTTGGAATTTTCACGGAATTCGTGGCTAAGACTCAAAATCCCTCGGTACATGATGACAGATTTGCCTCATTTTCAATTGTCTCCCTGAATGAGTTCATGGACAGCGACCCACAGGAGTTATTACTTTGTCCCGTCAGAGTTTTG